>NC_133120.1:72908364-73208364 GCF_033568475.1 Henckelia pumila | reverse complement strand
CACCTGTCACCGCCGGCCGATCGGAAGCTTCGATCACCGATCGAAAGCTTCGATCTCCTTGCTTCCGATGTGGTTCCAAACTCACCAAGATCGGAAGCTCCGATCCTGGATCGGTGGCTCCGATCCTGCTCGAGTCTTGGGACCCTCTGGACCATTTTCGAGTGTTCTGGATCCATTTCCGAAGTCCGTTAATTCATCTGGAATTTCCTTAATCATGTTTTACTTAGTCTCAACATGATTATACGATTAATTACTCATTAATCATTAGTTTTGAATACGGGCTACTACATTCCCACCACCGTAAAAGGATTTCGTCCTCGAAATCTAGAGTAAACCCCGGGAATATAGTATAAACCATTCGTCCAATTCATTAATAGTTTCGGTTCAAAACATTGGGTCGAATAACCTTCGACAATACCAAACCTCGCTAAACCTGCATGGTCTGTTCATTCACTGAACCACATCAGAACATAAACTCGATTTATAATTCGCACTGATTTCAAACTCGCATGCTTTTAACGATCACTCTGGAAATCACTGCCTTCTTATCAGCAATCCTGCGAGAATCGAATAACACTACTGACTATCGTCAGTTATCCATCGATAACCGCAACAACACGACACCTTCGGTCCAAATTGCCGACTGTATCAGCCATACTGCCTACAAATCTTAGCGATGGCACTCCTGCTAAGATCGTAACTAGCCATCAGCTATTCTCTAAACATGCACGAACTCCATCGCTGCCCACGATAAAACCAGATACAATACATTGTATTTCATTGGTCTAACGGTAACATCGCATCCCTTGACGTTATCGCAAAGTTCTAAAAAAATTGATCTAAATTTGACTTTCGGTCAAATCCTAGATATCCTTCTTCCAAGAACTCATGTGAGTTACTCTTTATCACTAAGGATAAAATATTTCTTCCCAAAACAGTACCTTATGCGAATAGAAATGGAAACTACCGGCCACCAGTTCGCATAGCAATCGCACCACTGCACACCACTCTAACCATCTGAAATCCTCAGACTGATTGCGATAAACCTTGATCCGAATCTCGCTATCGTAGATAGCATCTACTCGATCTCATTAGTCATCCTTCCATGGATAACAACCAAGATCCTGACAATTCCTGGCGTCATAGTACCTACTTTCAGTACTCACTCTGCCCGATGAATGTTTCCCAAAGAACACCAACTAAGTAAACAGATGACAAAATCTTTATACACAATTTCTTGTCTAAATGCATCCTTCGAGGTCGTCGCCTCGAAATTCACTACCATCCTGCTGAAACCCTCAGATGGACCAACACCACCCTCAGCATTAGTAGCCTATATCGAATGCTTACTTCTATCTCGGAACTAGAGATAGTATCGACGAAAACGATTCCGGTTAATCCTATTCCAGATAACCAAATCCTTGGCTCACTAGCGGGGATAACCAAACTGATTAAACTTGATCCCGCACAGAATCTATCAATACTAGTGGCAATTACGTTATCTAATCCTTTCAATGACACATCATATCAAAACGCACCGGGATATCAGTGACAACAATCCTGCAAGACTCAGAAACACAAGTCTCAGCTGTTGTCTCATCCCATGAAACAACTAATGCTAACCTGCTAATGTTCATTGAAATCCATGAGCACTTGTAGAATCGCCTCTCAACAACAAATCTTGAGAAATCTGCTGGAAGCCCTCAAGCTAAACATTCTGACTAGCAGTCCCCAAAATTTGTCCACTGACAATCCTGGGAAAATCACTGAATCCTATTTCCGCAAACTGGATAAATCATTGCTAAAACCAAGCAATGTTCAGATCAAAATCCGTCAATGGTAATCTCAGTAATGCTATTAACTAAAAAATGATCACAAGAGCCAAACTATGACTATTCTCATGATCTGCAGAATCCAAAAAGCCCCGATTCTCGCATCCCTGGAGATTCCTTAGCAACTATAGAATTCCCTAAATGCACTTGAATCGCTATATCAAAGCATACCATACTTAAGTACTATTCCCAGTACTTCTTGATTTACTATATCCCAATCAGTACCGATTGGAATAATCTGATCAGTCAAATCGATATACTGTAGCTCTCGCCATGCCTGACGGTACCAATTCTAATCAGACAATCATTGATCGATGAAACTCTCATGGCCGATCAATATCGATGATCTCACTGCCACACGTCCGCAGATCCCAAATACTTGGAATCAAAAGAATCACAGCTGATTCAATCACTCATCTTTGACAAAGTCAGACAACAGTTACAAGTAGTCACTAGTGCTAAACCTCCACCAGTCTAGACATACTATCCACTGTCTATATTCATTCAAGATGATCATAAGGACTCGTTCAACCCAAGCCGCAATACAAGTCCGAAAGATTTCAACTATCGCTGAACATGCTCCTGATAACTATATCTCTTGCTAAGACTGCAACAAATCGAAACTGATGTTACTTGCCGCGGTGTCCCACCTAAAATCACCATCAAGTGTACACTGGCATAAATCACGCTATCCTCACGCCTCAAATAGTCATGTACAATCCTTAGCATCGGATATAATCTATCACTGAAGGAAACCATCATTGCTAAAAAATACTCATCCCCGAGTCAAATGTTCCAGCAAGTTCACAAACCCATCTCCTGGATAACCCTTATCACAAGAGCATCCAAACACCAACTAGATCCACTAGTCTAGCAGTATCCAATAGGCTAGAATTATCTGCTCAGAGTACGCACTTGTCAAGGAAATCCCTCCAAGACTGGTCCTTATGACAAAACTACAAACCAATATCTCTGACGACAGTCAGTCGATATCTAAACCGCTGATACCTAACCAGGCATCTAATCCAATGTCATACCCCGTCGTGACTGTTACCGAAACTCTAGACTAGGTAGCCTTCCCACCGCCAATCCTGAAGCACAAAGGCTTCCAGGAATTCTCCGAAGTACAAAAGACTCCCAATGTAATACTGGCATAGGGTCGCGCTCCATCATGTCTAGTCATGATCATAGTCCACTACTCTCGGCATGTACTAAACTGGTTCCTTATGAAATCCCATCATCACGAATTCCCAACCTATGAAGGTCAATCAAGCTACTGTTCTACGGAAACAACCTAGAATGAAACTCAAAATTTCAAACAAGATCAAAATTCACATGCCCCCAGATGAATCACCTAATCACTGGCACTAACCCAGTCGAACGACTAATTAGGAAAACACCTAGACTAATCACATGTCAATCCATTACCGCTGGCTTACTCAAAATCCATGAGCTATCCTAGTTGATTAGTCAACTAATTCCAAGCCAAACTTTATAAAATTACTTGCAATCAATCACGAATTGCTGAATAAGTAACACATGTATCATTACTTCAAGTTTGTACAATTTCTTTATTACAATTACATGTAATATCATTACAGTATTCCGAAAATACAACAACATGTACATCCAATAACTTGATATGATACAACCAAATTCTGATGATATATTACAACTGAAATACTGTTTACAACTACAACAATACAGTATTTAACATCATCGAATCCTGTCTTCGTCCCTTGAGCATGAAGCTTCCCATCGACACACGCATCGATACAAGCATACTCCCGTCCAAGTCTCTCTACATGTCCTCCAGCGAAGAACTCCAGAGAAATGGCACGTGATAGCTAGCCAGCTATGCTCTGCGTCAGTGCATGTCAGTCGACTTCTTCTGCTCACGATCTACCATCAGCGTTCTTCTTGTAACCAAATCATGCTTTTGAACATGAAGTTTCCCATATGCCTACCAAAAGCATCGATACAAGCATACCGGCAAAACCATATTCTGCACAAGTTTACAGACCTTACGCTCGAAACCTTTCATGCCTTAGGCACTCAAGGTATCTCCGGTGAAGGTCTATCTGACAATATCTCCAGCTACGAGTGAAGAATCTTCAAGGACTGAAACCACATGGATTACTAAACACCATTCGTTCCAAAAAGTCCTCAGAGATATCTGACGCGATATACTCGATCTTCTCTTCCAGTCTTCCTTGGCTGGAATCCATATGTTCTTCGATCAACATCCCAATGCATCGAATGATGAACCGTTCACAGCAGTCAGTCTATCTATCGATATGCTACTACTGGTGTTCTCATCACTGTTGCATTCCTTATTGTAAAAACTTATGCCGCAAACCTCGGCAATGAAGAACAAATCTTCTTTCGCTAGGCCTCAATAAATCCTACAAGGATAATCAAGAAGTATTATTATCAATTTCCTAAGTCCCTTGCATGCAGCTCTGATACCAATAAATGTAGCGACCCGACCCGGATCCACTACCTAATCAGAGTTAAGAGCATAATTAAGCATACATTAAATAAAATCGCTGCGGAAGACTTAAATACAAATAAATCGGCGGAATAAAACCGGCTAAACAAACTCGATTACAACCCAATCGAATCGAATTTAAATAAAACCTATAGCTAATCCTGCTGTCTTCAGGGTCACTGGCTACTCCAGGCTCCTGGTGCTCAATCCTGCACCTACACCTGCCTCGTTGAATAGGGTATCCAGATACACAGAAAATACTGTACGTGAGCTCTAAGCTCAATACGAAAGCACGGATAAACATACAAGTATGATGCATGCAAATGACAGGATATCCATATCTGGGATAACTGTATATGAACTGCTCAGACTGGTGCCTGGGATATAAGCTCATCACATCGGGGTAGCTAACCACTGTGTGCGACCACTCATTCCCGAATCACGGACGCAGACCACGGAGTCCTTTAGGTATCAGCACCTAAGGGTACTCAATATCAAACGTTCTAACAGGGCTGAGCAACCCTAACTGGCTCATCTCAAAAGATATACAGATGTACAGGCACAAGATGATATGCACATGCCGCATAACAATAATAACATGCAAACACATAAATGCAACATATAAACATGCATATCCGCTGGTAATCTCAGTCAGTACTTACGTACCTTTTTAAGGCAGTCCTAGTAGTCTCACTCTAGGTTCCAAGCCTATCATCAAGTCTACAATGCAAATACTCATGCATCATTCAATAAGCTCTAAAAGCCTTAACTAAGATATTGCATACTCCTAAATAATTTAAGGAGACCATAGCTATACCTGCGTCCATCGTCAGCCTACTGATGACGACTATCCCGCAACTAGGGGTACACCCCTGCTGCAGCTCCACAGCTTCGAGCACTGCTCCGCTACATGAGCACTGCTCTGCTACTGTGTCAGACACTGTCTGACTATACTAAAATATGTTCCCTACTCCAACTCTAAAATAAGAGTACCCAAATCCCTAAATAGAGCCTTGAAGGCGAAGGAGAGGAACTCGGAATTGGCAAAAAATGAGGAGCTCGGACCTCATATTTATAGGCATCGATCGGAAGCTCTGTTCCTCGATCGGAAGCTCTGAACGTCGCAGATCGGAAGCTCCGTTCCCCGATCGGAAGCTCCGATCGCCACGCGTCAATTCCTTTACATGCAACCACACACCTGTCACCGCCGGCCGATCGGAAGCTCCGATCTCCTTGCTTCCGATGTGGTTCCGAACTCACCAAGATCGGAAGCTCCGATCTTGGATTGGTGGCTCTAATCCTGCTCGAGTCTTGGGACCCTCTGGACAATTTCCGAGTGTTCTGGATCCATTTCTGAAGTCCGTTAATTCATCTGGAATTTCCTTAATCATGTTTTACTTAGTATCACCATGATTATACGATTAATTACTCATTAATAATTAGTTTTGGATACGGGCTACTACATTGAGGGCCGATAAGCTCAGAAGATTTTGGAGTTTAGATTTTTGGAGGATTGAAGATGGTATAGTAAGGTTCTTTATTCGAAGATAGTTTTGTTAGAATGATATTCAATTGAATTTTTATTGGAATTCTTGATATTGTAGCTTGATCGATATTGGAAGCTACTTCGAATCGAGAAAGGTAAAAGATGACTTTGGAATGGAATATGACGATTAACTCGAATCCGGATTGATTCGAGTGTCCTAGGGAAAATTACATACTTGCATACTACTTGAAGTTTATGTTGTTTGTTGTTTGAATTGTACTTGCATTAATATTGAGCCTATTTTGTTGTTTTGGAGGGCATGGAGGCCCAAGAGATTTAAACGTTCTGGGAATTGTAGTCGAGTGACATTGGTGGGCGATTTACTACCATTTGTCGATCAACTCTCTATTGAATGCCCCAGAGTTTAGAGGATCGAAATATGCACCTTCCACCTCGATCGGGAGAGTCGGTGTGTTGTGTGATATTTTGTCCTCGGGATCCCAACTGAAACAGAGAATCGTTTCCTGAAATTATCCAGACTTGATTATGCATTTTGATTTGGAGTTATTGACATGCTATTGGAATTTCTTGTTTGGTTGTTTCCTATATCGCTTTCGATATATTATTTGATATGCATGTTTTGTCTCTTTTACTGGAAATGTTATTCTCACCGGATTATCCGGCTGTTGTCTTGTCTTTGTATGTGTGCTTGGCAACAGGTGGGCAGGACCAAGTCAGAGATCGCATGGCTAGGTGGTCGAATGGATAGAAGTGAGGCCTTGGTGTTTAGGAATCGATTTTGTATTCAAACTCGTTTGTATTTCGTGAGTTGTAAGCCTAGAAATTGAAGCATGTTCTAATAGTTTGGAATGGACGAATAATTTTAGAACTACTTTGTATGGTATTGTATTGTGCCTGTTGGACGAGCTCATGTTGAATTTGTTTAGTTTTGGTTTGTTGAATTGGAGGATAAAAGCCTGTTCTGTTTCTGATTTTTCTGGGCAGAGGACGCGCTCGATTGCGCGAGTTCACACGATCGAGCGCGGCCCTTCAATTTGTTGAGACAGTGGCATTGCAAGAATGGTGCGCTCGATCCCTCGAGTTCATCGGATCGAGTGCAACACTTGAGCTTTCCTGGCAGTGCTTAGGACTTTGAGGGCGCGATCGATCGTGTGAGTTCACACGATCGAGCGCGGCCCCCTTTTAAATTTTTTTTTTGGTCCTGTCTTGACTCTTGGTTTTAAATGATGAATGTTTACTTTATCATTATATTAGAGGATTAGAATCGAGGCCTCACAAGCGCCTAGTAGCATCTCCCCATGATTCCCTAGGTATCACTGATAGTGCCTCGAGAACCTTTTGATCATGGTTACAATACAGTACGGTCCCTTCATCTCATATATCTCGATCGAATCTTCAACTATTGGTACATCGAGGGTTGATCGAGATGCGATAATCATGTGAAACACATCAGAAGATACATAGTGACATCACATGTTCAACTAGAAAAACTATTTTCTTTAAAGCACATATTTTGCTCTGGCCAAAGACTCCACGCACTATTATCTCTTCAGATCACATAGGATATCCACGTCCGCAGGCGAGTAGTGAATCCCCGACTACAATATAGTAGCTCCTACATGAGTCGCAACTACACCCAACCTCACCACCTGATGATCCTCATGGAGTCGGTAAACGAGTCAAAGCGCAACCCTAGCACGTAGAGCCTCGGTGTTGTCCCGGGTCATAAGGACTAATGGTTTACTACCATAATCACAGACTTATCCACTCGATAAATGATAACCACTTGGAAAGTTCTAGGGAGGGTAGTTAAATGAACTCATAAAATGAGCACTCATCTTGTATGTTTGAGCATCTCTATGTTCTTACCAATGAAACGTGGTACACTACATCACAGAGGCTAGTTTCGAACTCAATATCCTTATTTTAGACGGTTCAATTGACTAGGAACTTGTTTAGAATATACAATAACTTAAATATGTGTTTTATGATTGTCATCATATGTACAATCTCATATTTATTATAGAATAATGCTAGAGATACAACCAATATATCGTACAACGATATTTACAACAATTATGTCGTGATATTTTGTTATTATCTCGTGAGATTTTGATATGATATCGTGAGATTTTGCATTCAATGTATCGTGAGATTTGATAAATTAAAATTTTGTATTGAATTTTTTGTGGTATAAAAATTGTTGTACAAATTTGGTTGTACATGTAGCATTGCTCTTTATTATACTATAATATATTCAATGTCTTTATCTATGCAGCTTGTATGGGTATACATAGACTTGGCCACTGGACGGGTCCGGGTCCGGGTTGGTATTTTACCAAACCCTTAATCGGCCCGCCCATGGTCGGTTTCGGTCCGGGTTGGTGAACCGGCGGTTCTGGTCCGGGTCCGGGTCCGGTTAACTGTCGATTCCGGGTCCGGGTCAACCCTTTTTTTTTTTTTTAAATAAATTTTTTAAAAATGTTATCAAATATTTCATTATCTCAATAAAAATCTATAAATTTATTCAATAAAAAATATATACATTTAAACTTTTAACATTTTATAATATTACATTTATTCAATAAAAAATATATTATACTTATTAAATTAAAAATATATTACATTTTAATTTTTTACATCTTATATTAAAAATTATATCTATCTCAATAAAAAAATTTATTACATTTATTCAATAAAAATATATATTATATTTCAATTTTCAACATATTAAAAACTCTATATATCTCAATAAAAAATCTATTACATTTTAACTTTAAACATCTTGTATAAAAATTTATTATATTTAATTATATTCAATCACATTCGATTAACCAATGATCTCTTGGCCTAGTGGCAAGAGTGATGCCCCAATACAATTTGGTTTTGGGTTCAAATACAACATTTGGATATCAAATTAATATATATTATATAATATTTTTTAAAAAATAATAAATATGTTATTTAAAAATAGGCCGACCCGACGGGTTGACCCGGGTCGGACCCGTCGGGTCGGCGGTTTTCAAAATGAAAACCTGTGGTCCGGTCATGGTTTTGGGTCAAACCCGTTGACCCGGTTAACCGGCATGTGATCGTTCCGGGCTGGGTTTGGGTTTGACCCGGCAAACTTGTATCCTCTTCACAATCGTCTCTAACAACAGAATTGACATTTATTATTTCTAATGGAGAACACATGTAGTCCTAGATACAACCCGTGTCCTTGCACCACACACTACAAGAAAATTGGCAATACACATCACTCAAAAGACACTGTTGTCTATGAGCATTTTTTTAAAAATACACAACGAGTATTCTAAACCGTTGTCTTTGTGTGTTATGTGTTTTTCTGGAAAAAAATAAAAGATAAAAAAACATTTCAAAAGACCAGAGTCGTGGAATTTTTCCCCCCACAAATGTTTACAAGTAATTGGGGATCGGAAAATCTCTCCCATGGCTAGCTCTAAATCGATCACGCATCAAACATCATCTTGAGCTTCCCCCTTTCCTGCTTGTGGTGAGATCGATTCTAAGTATCTGCCCTTTATCTTGAATCGATTCTCAGCCAGCTTCCTCTTTTCCTAAATCGATCGATTATCTCTTAGCTTTTCCCCTTTTGCTGCTCGTACGTTAATAAACAAAAATCAATCGATTCTCTATTAGCTTATTCTCTCCGATACGGCGGCAGAAGGAAGCGTTGTGGATGGTCGGGAGCTTCATGAGTTCATGTTGGAGTCAAGGTTGTTTTCGATGTGGGGGCTTTTCCCAATTTATGTGTATACTTCCTTTTTATTGTATGCTTTTCTCTTCATTATTTTGAATTCATCACAGTTTTACTACTTTGTTTAGGCTATTGTTTCTTTTGTCAGTGTTGTCCTTGCAATTTTTTCTTTTTGCTGCTTTTATAACCTTGTTGTTTTTTATTTCTTTGTTCACACATGAATATCCGTTGTGACATGGGCACGGTTTTATTAATTCAAATTCTTTGTTTTGTTGTCATATTATTATTTAAGTCCAGAATCATTTAAGACAGTGGCTTCTCAGATTTTTAGTTTCTTTTCAGCAGCTATGAGCCTTGCATTGGAATAGTTAACCGTCCAAAATGAAAATTTCTCCCAATTTCATGTGCATCATCCCTTTTTATTTTGAAAATTTAAGTTCCCCTTGAAGTTTTACAGTGAAGAGTATTAAACTTAATTTTTATGACCAAAGTTAAAATATTTTTTCATTCATTTAATATTTGTTTGATATATATGTTAGAAAGGATGAATGGATCACACGATTAGGTGTGGTAGTGCAAAAATGTTGAGTTATATATATGTTTAATTCGTAAATAAATATTTTCACATGCCATGATGTTTGTGTTCCATACTAGCGTGGTAATTGAGTAATTGACATAACACACTTAGCTGTTTTTTTTTCTTCAGATTTTTCTATATGCTTACACTTGGAGTTGTCGACTAGAAATTTGTTTATTTGTTCTCAATTTCAAATTTTCTTTTATATTCCTAGTTTGTACAAAGTGTATTGTTTAATTCTTATTGGCTAAATTCCATGTTAATGTATTTCTATTTCCATTTCCAAGATCACTTCCCCATCAATATGTTAACATGTCATGTGCACCACAAGTTTTTAATTTAGCGTAAAGTGCAACACTTTGAATTTTATCGGAGCTGTAAAAACTTTACACGAGGTATGTTAATTGAAATTATTTTTTGTGCTGTACTTATTTAATGTGCAAGATGAATTTATGTTGTTTATCCTTCTTTTTATACATTATGTGCAAACAGATGCAAATTTCATCATTATTTTTAAAGTCCAGAAATGTAATCTCCTCGGCTATGTGTCCAAAAATCTGTCCCGACCTTTTTTTTTTTTTTTTTTTTGTCGGGCTAGTTTATTTTGAGTATTACTACGTTATCTTCAATGTTATTTAAGAAAATTGGAGATAGATGGCACTACTTATTCACTCCAAGAATCCTGCTAATTAAATTGATTATGATTGTTTTGTTATTATTATGTACTTGAGATTGTGTTAAGATCTTATTGTATGATGTATAATTTTTTGAAGGTAGGTGTTGTCTAACTTTTGGCTGATTGGTTATATCTAAAATGGACATAGAATGGATGTCAAATCATAAATTATCAACTGAATATGATATTGAAGTAGAGTCTTTCTTGAAATTTTCATTGCAAAACGCCGACGATCCTGATGCAATCTCTTGCCCTTGTGCAAGATGTGGTAATATAAAGAAGAAAAATGTTCAAACTATAAGGGCACATTTGTACTGTAACGGGATAGATTTGACATATCATACATGGATATGACATGGAAAAAAATGTACGAGTAGGAACTTAATGAATTATGATGATCGAACGGGGCAAGCTGAATACAAAGCTTTTGCTAAAGAACCAATAGACAGAGGCGGACCCAACATAGGGTGAAGGTGGGCCACCCAAAAATTGTATGAAATATTTTGTAGTATTTATCTATATATTTCGTGAAATAATAATATATAAATACCTGGCCCCTTCAATTGGTGGACTATGTTCTAAACTTGGATTGGATAAGGTTCAGATTCGAATCTCCCCAAGATTTTTTTCCTTTTAACTTTTTTTTTTTATTAAAATATATAAATTTTTGTTTTCAATATATATATATATATATATATATATAATAATAATAATAATAAAAATTTGCAAACTAATAAAAAAAAAAAAAAGGGCCTATTCATTCAAACTAATAAAAATAAAAAATAAAACCCCATGTTCTTCTAATTTTCTTCTCCTAATTTCCTCTAAAATTATATAAAATAATAAATTTAAAAAGAAAATAAAAATAACATAGATATTCATCGTGAAAGTGAAAATACATATTTCAAACTAATAAAAATAAAAATAAAAGGGTTGTTCATCTTGAAACTAGGCTTCAAAGCAAAATAAATTATGATTTTCTCTCAAATGCATCGATGATATTTATTGAAAGAGACATTGTCAAAATTCTTTATATTGATGATATCATTGAAGATTTTGAAAATTTAAGGAATGTCGAATTACATTTAGTTACAAATATATTTGTTAAAAACAGTCAATTTTTATATTTTATCTTTTAATAATTTTTTTATATTTTGTAAGCGGCCCTCCCAAAGCCGAAATCCTAGTGGATGCACTAAATTCACAAAGTTATCTGCAATTGTGAAACTATTTAACTTCAAGGCAAAATACAGTTGGAGACTTAGAGGGATAAAAGTTTCACTGATCTACTTCTTCTGTTTGGAAATGCTTCCAGATGAAAATGAATTGTCTTTGTCAATGTATGATACAAAGAAAAGCTTACGTGCATTAGAGATGGATTATGTCAGAATTCGTGCTTGCCCTAATGAAACAATGTGGTTATTACGTAATGAGATTTTATGAAACAGATTACTGAAGAAGTGTCAAATATCAAGAGAGATTCACTACGATTGATATAACTATTATTTCTCTTAAATAATTTGAATTATCTATATATCATTTTAGAATTTCATTAATGGTTGATTTTAATAATATAACTCATGTGTGTGTTTCCAGTTCACGAAAGCAGAGTACACTATGGAAGAAATTGATGAGATGCACTCCGAAGTGGTTGAATGCATACAAGATCATATATATGATTAGGTGGGTTTTTTTTATTTTTAATTTTAAAAAATAAAACAAATTCAAAAATAATGTACTACAATCCACCACATGAGGACTTGCAAATGTGCAAACCCCCCCCCCCCCCCCCCCTTCTTTTTTTTTTCTTTTAAATTAATTTTATAATTAATTATATTTTTTAAAATTATTATTTATTTAATATCATTATGATAAAAAAAATTTCAAAAATCTGAATTTTAGTTCTAATTTTAAAAATTGGTGATCGGGCTAAAAAATTATTAAAAAACAAAACAAAAAATTTACGGTTAAAAAAATTAAATTGATTAAATAATTTTTTTGATCAGATATATTTATAAAAAAATTATTTAATCTAAATAAACATATTTTCATTAAATATATTTTATTTTTAAAATATAAATTTTATTTTTAACTTAAATTTGGATAGCAAAGTTATATATTTATTTTAATTTGTTTGGATTTGTAAATGTCTCTCGGTTCTGTGGATCAACTTCTCTAAATTTATCCACAGAACCGAGAGACATTTACAAATCCAAACAAATTAAAATAAATATATAACTTTGCTACCCAAATTTAAGTTAAAAATAGAATTTATATTTTAAAAATAAAATAAATTTAATGAAAATATGTTTATTTAGATTAAATACATTTTTTATAAATATATCTGATCAAAAAAATTATTTAATCAATTAATTTTTTTAACCCTAAATTTTTTGTTTTGTTTTCTTAATATTTTTTTAGCCCGATCATCAAATTCGAAAATTAGAACTAAAATTCAGATTTTTGAAAAAAAAATTATCATAATGATACTAAATAAATAATAATTTTACTAAATATAATTAATTATATAATTAATTTAAAAGCCAAAAAAAACCAAAAAAAAAAAAAGGGGGGGTGGGGATGGGGTTGCACATGGGGACGTGCAAAAATTGCAAGTCTACATGTGCTTATGCTGGCAGCGGACGCGCTGCTAATATTTACAGCGTCCGCTCTCAACCATAGCGGATTGTAGTAGCATGCATTATTTTTGTACTTGTTTTATTTTTTTAAATAAAAAATAAAAAAAACCCATGATTAGGTATATACATGACTTTCATAATTTTGAGTTTTTAACCATCGGTGTTTGACCATTTAGATTTAGATTTCTTTTTAATCTATTTATTGGTCCTTTGTTAGTAATGAGTTTTGGTGGTTTTAAATAGAGTGGGGGCATTGATATATCCAAAAATGTCAAATTATAAACCGATGGTTTTGAATATATGTTTGGATAATGTCATGTGTCGGTGCCAAGAGCAGCTTTCATTTCTGTGTATTTGCATTTCATCGAGTTTTGGATAAGGTTCTAAAAAGCGCAAAGCGTGACGGTTAAGGTTCAAGCTTCACAAGCTTAAACGAGTTTAGAACAAGCTTAAGCGTAAAAAAGTGTTTTTTTATTTTTTGTATAATTTTAGTTATATTAAATTAATTAATAAAATAATTAATATATAAACTTAAAGATTTTAAGAATAAATACATAAAATTTCAAGGTGTAGTTTTGGATCTTGAAAAAGGTTCTAAGAAAAGGTTGCTTATTAGAAAACCAATTCGATCCTTTTGTTTGGGTAGAAATTTTGGAACTTTTGCAGATTTGATAATTCACTTTTCCCTTACCATTCAAACCAGTAGCGAAATTACTAGTACGAGTATTTAACTGTGTTAGGGATCCCTTCTCATGTGCGCGAGTCTGAACTGTAGTCGAGAGATTGGGGGATCTATCTATCTATTAGTATGTGGTATGATCAAATTGCTCCGGTTAATTTAATGAATTACTATATTACCCCTGTATGATATAAATCGTAAAACAATCCATATTTCAGGAATGTTATAAATCATAATAGAAATAGATATGAGTAGAGAAAATTCATGAGTGAAGAGAGAATTCATATGAGTCAATACTCAAGTGCAAATTTCATTGAACTCAATCACTCCTATTTATAGAGAAAGATTACAAGATACAAATCTGTACAAATATTATCTTTACATATTTATCTTGATCACATATCTTTAATAAGATAATCATCTATAAATAATAATATATTTATAACACTCCCCCTTAGATGATTATTTGCACAAGCAACCAATTTTTCAAAATCTTCATTTGGCAAGATGGATGCTCGGGAACTTCATCGGGACTCAAGTGTTGCCTCGTTAAAACCTTGACAGTAAAACCCCGTGGGAAAAATCTGAACGAAGGAAAAAGAGTACAACAACATATATTTTCTTTGGATATCTTCCCGACGATGGATGCGCCTCGTTAAAACCTTATCAGGAAAAACCCAGTGGGACAAAATCCTAATGAAGGAAAAAGAGTACGACATCTCTGGATACTTGTTAATTGCCTCATTAAAAACCTTGTTATGAAAAACCACGTGGGAAAAATCATAGACAAGGAAAAAAAAAATACAACTTTAATTACTCCCCCTCTTGCAAGCATCACTTTAAATTATTAACTCTTAATATTTCAATCTTATGCACTGATTTGCCAAAAATTGATTCAGATGCTGATTTTGCCGTAGGTATGGTACTTCAAGACCAAATATATTTTCTTCTTCTTCAAGTTGGCAAAAACAATATTTTGAGCAACGAATCCTTCGAGGATGTTTCTATATGTATCATCATCAAATCAGTGCATCCAAGATAAGTGCAAATATTTTCTCATAATCCGCTTGAAATACTTGAAGAAACTTTGCTAATATTTGCTCATATTGCCACATATCATTGTTATTGAAAGTTCAACAAGTTGTAGTTTAAAATAATCATCATTTTGCGTAATAGCAAAACACACGAATGATTATATCATTTCGATCCCAAATAATTTGTGAAATCTCATATTTTGATATACTTGTTATTCTGCATGAATAACATAATCCAAATTGGATTCATTGAAATAATTGGTCTTTCACGCTTCTAGCGTCCTTTTTCATTTACTTGCAAGTAATATAAAATATGGTCCTGCAGGACGTCGATTTATTTCATAACGATCAGCCTCCATTGTTCTTTTCACATTGAGATATTCACTCATTTTCTTTAAAGGGGTTCTTCGTCACTAAAGACGATTTAAATTATTCAACTTGAACATAAATAAAGCTAAACGATCTTATACACAAGATCAAATAATGTATTTGAGATTTAAACTTTGAACATCATGTTCACTTTATATTTCATTGGGATCGATCTCAAATATTCTTGTAGCTTCTATTTCCTCCCCCTCAATGTTGGAAACATTGTTTTACAAGAATAATAAATGAGAATTTCGCGTCATAAAATCTCATTTCTCAAGATAATTGATCATAAGATTCAATATATTTCCAACATATTTACAATCCCTTCAAGAGATTTATTGTAGTGCATTTCTCGCACAAACATTAACTTTCAGTACATGAGCATTTGACATAATATTTATAATATATCTTTCAGATATTCCCAAATATGACGCATTTATTCTCATGGTTTAATAGTTGATTGGAGGCAAAATAAATCAACTAAACCAATGTATTTATAATCATGAAATTGATATGCATATCCTCTTTTGATCAAGCTTGTCTTGGTTAAATATTCTGGAAATTTTCTCAATATTGCGTATTTTCGCAAACATCGTGTTGCGATTCGTGGGCCCACGTTATTTATTCATTCCAGATAATATGAGGATTCTCTACCAATTTGAGCTAATGATAGTGATATCAAATTTGATAAGCCAATAAGAATTTATAAAATCTTCTGGATCTTTGATTCAAAAACATCCATATTTATCGATCCAAGAACTTTTGGATTGTTCATTAACAACTTTGTGCACTATCAATAGTTTTTCAACTATTTATATAATTTGAATGCTCAATTCAATCCATTATGCCAAACTCTGAAAGTATTTGTATCAATGATACTTTTGGAGCTTTTTAGCTCTTCTAGAAATATTGATTTGTAATATACTATTTAAACCAAATCAATATCTACTAGATTAAAAAATGCATATACGTCATTATTGTGTATCACTATTTTATAATATCAAGCACATCATCTTTTTTCATCGTCAATCAAGCGATCTTATAGATCTTTCAAACATTCAATCAACATACGATGAAACATATGATTTGGATAGACATCAATGGTCTCCACAAACTTTTATATCTTGCTTGATAGATATCAATAAATTTTTTTTACGTACTTCAGGTACGATAGTGATACGAGATACCGATGTACGTTTAGTACAATACTTGATTATGAAGTATATCTCAATATTTTGTATCGAATTTATGATTCACATCTCGCTTCATACGAGATGACATATTCTTCCTTGAAGAATTAAACTACAATGTATCAACTGTGTTCATTGGCACTGCCACGTTCTCTTAAAAGAACGGACAACATTAATCAGACAATTTTCATAATTGTTTTCCTTGAACAAAATACTATAAATAAGATATTATAATTAAAGAATAAAAAATCGGACGTACCTTTTCAAATACATGTATGCATCAAGTAGATCGTTTACCTTCAAAAGTAACATTCGATCTATCACGAATATCGTTTTACATTAAATTCATGTTCCTATATGTAAGATAATAACATGTCATAAAAATACTCTATCATTTATTTAAAAAATGATAGCTTAATCAAATGATTGAAAAAATTCAAAATTTATATCCACAATCAAAATTGAGGAATTTAAAATCCATAATCAAAATTTTATGGAATAAAGATTTAACAACCCAATATATCCTTAAACTATAAAAAATTTTAAATTAGAAATTTTTTCACCAAATTGCATATTCAATTAATGCAATAACTCATGCAATATATTGATAGAATTTATAAACTATAATCAAAAGTTATCTAAAATATATATAATCAATACATTAGGATTCATACTCCGAATACAAACATGAATCAACCAAATAATAAAATCAAATATGGAATATAAGATATAAACACGATCCATTTATGACATGATATATATAATTATTATCAATGAATATCAAATCATGATCACTTTTCATAAAAAGTGTGACAAATAATAGATAATGTTTCTTCTAGAACATTAACAAATATATGATTTGAATTGATATTTATTCAATATCTTTTGATATATATCTCACATATATCTTTAATAATTTTTTCTTATGGATATTGACAATTTTAGATCATATATCGATATTTTTTAAGAAATTGTACTAAATTTCTCAATTCATAAGATCCTCAACAACCAAAAGGGCATTATATTCTTCGAGAATATTTCCAAACCTTGGATCTTATATTAATATTCTTCATGAATATTATCAAATCTTACATCTTTTTATCAATATTTCAATATTGATATATTTTGACATGATATCAATTTTTTCAATGATATTTATAGATCGTGGATATCATATCAGATATCAATCATGATTTCTTCACTTTCTCAATATACGAAATCATATATCACATCTTTATCATGAATCTATTCAGATTCTCAATATATTATATTATAACTAGGAATCTCTTTAGATTCTCAATATATTTGATCTTATATTAAATCTTAATCTTGAATATTTCAATATTCAATATATTATATCATGAATTCATGAATATCTTTTGATATATCAAAATTGTAATCAGGAATCTCTCAAAATTCTCAATATATTATATCATGATCATTAATTTCTTCAAATTCTCAATATAAAATCATGTTGTGGTATTTTATAGCCATCAACATATTCATGATATTTCATGGACACCAATATATCAATTGTTTTCATTGTGCTACTTCTAAAACATCGATGAATATATCTTTGTGCTACTTCTAGAGCACCAATGAATATCTCTCATAAATTTGAGTATTGACAACACGTTGTGCTATTCCAATAACATCAATAAAACGAGAATTATTTTCATTTTCAGTTGGTTACAACATCGTGCTGATAACGTGTTATAAATCATAATAGAAATAGAGATGAGTAAAGAGAATTCATGAGAGAAGAGAGAATTCATATGAGTCAATACTCAGGTGCAAATTTCATTGAACTCAATCACCCCTATTTATAGGAAAAGATTACAAGATACAAATCTGTACAAATATTATCTTTACATATTTATCTTAATCACATATCTTTAATAATATAATCATTTATAAATAATAATATATTTATAACAAGGAACAAATTATAAAGTTTGACGAAAGTAGAAAAAATTATAAACAAAATCGCAATTGTACAAGTATGAAGTGCACAAAATAGAGCATGCTTTGAAGATGAAACTCCGAACGTTGAAAACATGGTTCAACGCATTAAGATTGTGGTTTTACGTTGTATGTATGCGAACTATGATGTTGTGCCTTCGTGGCTTTGCTAGCTTGCATTTCGATTTATTGTAATCAAGAATTGAACTCATGGATGCAAGTAAAGTGTGAAATTAAGAAAATTCACGATAGGATCAGCAACACAAGTGAAGAATAAAATTGGAACGAAATTGGGACAAAAGCTATCCGGACAAACATTCGTATATCCATACAAATTTTGTCATGATAAAAATTCATTTGCAAGAGATCCAAAATAGATAAAATCCAGAAATCACTAGCTGCACTCGGATGTGCTGATAGAATTTTCACTGTACACAGGTGAAAACAATTTGTAAGTTGGTTGGCTTCTTGCATTTTGTGGGTTCCCAGTATTAATGCCCGAAATCAAATTCCAACTGTCAGTACACGATTTCCTCTCGTTCACTTATCATTATCGTGTCTTTTTCTGAGAAATCAACGTTATGGCCTTATCCTTCACAAAAACAACCAAAACCCAACTCTTGGTTCACAAAGCACCGCCAATTTCCTCTTGCTTGTGCCAGTTTCTTGACTTTGAAGAACCCATCACCAATCACCATTCTCCAATTTTATCATCTTCCCATCCTCCCAGTTTCCGCTCTTTGTAGTTTGATTGGCAAAATCTTGAATCATGGCAGCTGATTACCCAGCAAGAAGGAATTCAAACACACAGATTCTACAAGAACTCGAGGAACTTAGTGAGACCATGTACCAGTCACACTCTTCAAATATTGCCCGAAGAACTGCCTCTCTTGCTATCCCAAGAACAGCAATTCCCGCCATTGATTCGACCGGGGCTGAGAAAAGCGAGACGAAGATCAACCCGAAACCGAGAACAAGGCGCATGTCCTTGTCTCCGTGGCGGTCCAGGCAGAAGATAGACGAAGAAAGCGAGCAGGCAGAACAAAGCGAAAGGCCAGCTCCGAAAGAAGGCAAGAGCAAGTGGACTGACGACCAACCAGCTGCTACATCGGAAAAGAAAGGGATTTGGAACTGGAAGCCGATGCGGGCACTGTCACACATTGGCATGCAGAAGCTTAGCTGCTTATTCTCTGTGGAAGTAGTTGCTGTTCAGGGCCTTCCAGCTTCCATGAATGGTCTTCGAATGGCAGTTTGTGTCAGAAAGAAGGAAACCAAGGAGGGAGCCGTGCAGACGATGCCATCCAGGGTGGCACAGGGAGTTGCTGATTTTGAAGAGACTCTATTCATGAGGTGTCATGTTTACTTCACCCCTGGTAGCGGAACGCAGATGAAATTCGAGCCACGGCCATTTCTTATCTATGTAGGGGCTGTTGATGCTGACGAGCTTGATTTCGGGAAAAGCACGGTGGATTTGAGTAATATGATTCAAGAATCAGTAGATAAGAGCTTTGAAGGGAATCGGGTTCGGCAATGGGATAGTACTCTAAATCTGTCTGGAAAAGCTAAGGGAGGTGCACTTGTTCTGAAACTGGGATTCCAGATCATGGAGAAAGATGGAGGCCTTGGGATATATAATCAGCCCGAGGGGCAGGGGCAGAAGCCCGGAAAAAGCAGAACATATTCACCCTCTATTGCCCGGAAACAGTCGAAGTCATCATTTAGTATTCCAAGTCCAAGAATGTCGAGTCGAGCTGAAGCATGGACACCGTCACAGACTAGAGAGGCTGCAGATCTACAAGGGATTGATGAACTGAATCTCGATGAACCAGCTCCTCCACCTCCTCCTTTAGTTTCTCTTCCGGTGAAAAAGTCCGAGGTACTAGAGACGAAGATGGATGATAATGATATAATCGACTTTGATGTTGAGGATAAAGGAGTAGAATTTCAAGATAAAGACAGAGATGAAGAAGAGCAGTCTGAAGAAAATTCGGACAAAGTATCATTCTCAAGTGAGGTTGTGAAGGAAGTTGTGCAAGTTCAGGATCAACCTCACATCACAAGGTTCACGGAACTAGATTTGATAGCTCAGCAAATAAAGGCTCTTGAATCTATGATGGAGGGAGAGAAACCAATCAAAACAGATGAAGAAACCATGGCAGAAATGTTAGATGCAGACGAAGATAAAGTAACAAGAGAGTTTCTTCAAATGCTCGAGGATGCAGATGATGATATGAAGGTTGATCATGACGAAGCCCATTTGCTGATGCTCAATAAGTACGAAAATACAGAAGACATGGATTCTGAAGCTTTTCTGCCTGATCTTGGGAAGGGATTGGGATGCGTGGTTCAAACAAGAAATGGAGGCTACTTGGCAGCAATGAATCCATTAGATACAGCAGTGGCAAGAAAAGACGCACCAAAACTCGCAATGCAGATATCAAAGCCACTGGTTCTTCAATCAAACAAGAGTGGATTCGAGTTATTTCAGAAGATGGCAGCAATTGGTCTTGAAGAATTGACCTCTGAGATCTTATCATTGATGCCTTTGGATGAGCTCAAAGGTAAAACAGCAGAGCAGATAGCTTTTGAAGGCATTGCTTCGCAAATTATACAGGGAAGGAACAAAGAAGGTGCCAGTTCAAGTGCTGCTCGAAGCATTGCTGCTCTCAAATCCATCGGAACTGCATTGAATAGCGGCAGAAAAGAAAGATTTTCAACTGGAATATGGACTGTCAGTGAAGAACCATTAACGGTCGATGAGATTTTGGCCTTTTCAATGCAGAAGATTGAGAATATGACAGTAGATGGTCTAAAAATTCAGGCAGATATTGCTGAAGAAGATGCTCCATTTGATGTCTCCCCACTTGATGCAAAAACCACTGCAGCTGATGGAAAAGTGTTCAATCACTTGTTTGATTCTGCAATTCCAATTGAGGACTGGATGAAACAGAAAAATGCAAAAGGTTCTGATGATGATGCAGCGACCATAACTATGTCTGTGGTAGTCCAACTACGGGACCCAATGAGGCAGTATGAGGCAGTAGGAGGTCCTATGATAGCACTGATTCATGCACCATGTATATCCAGCAAACCATCTTACAGTTACGAGGAGAACAAGTACAAAGTGACGAGTTTGCAAGTTGGAGGCATAAAAATGAGAACATCAGGAAACAAAACTATGTGGGATGATGAGAAGCAAAGGCTTACTTCACTGCAGTGGCTTGTAGCATATGGTTTGGGAAAGGCAGGAAAGAGGGCAAAATCATTTGCATCAAAGGGACCAGATCTTCTGTGGAGCATTTCGTCACGCGTGATGGCTGATATGTGGCTCAAACCAATAAGAAACCCTGATGTCAAATTCACCAAGTGATTGTCAAAGTTGTATTGATCCTCAAGTGATTTAACTCATGCATGTACGTAGATTCTTTTCAATGATCATAATATAAACGAGGAGAGATTCTTGTGTGTTTTATCATGTTTGCAACCAAACTTTTCATTAGAAACTTCATTAAATATCATTGTGCAACAGAGTTTTTGGTGGATTGTTCAACTTGGTGGTTTAAATATTATGGTTTTACTTTTAATTGGGAAAGCTAAGTTATATATTGATTTGACTTGTTAAACTCGAAGAATGGACGCTGTGCAACTCCCAGGACCAAGTAGCTTTCAATAAATCATTAAACACATAAAACAATAGGATAACATTGCTACTTATTGTGTCTATGAAGAGCATAACAGTCCACAAATAGATGAATGATTAGTGGCCAAAGGTAAACCTGAACAAGCTAACAATCAAGATTTCAGACACATAGCAGACAAACTAGAAAGGCTAAAAACAGAACCTGTGGTTGGCTCAAGTGACATTCTTAAATCCTTTGCTGTTTACCATCTCTTGATACGCGTAGAAGTTATTATAGCTGGAATAAACAAAATGTTGAGAATGACAGGAAGAATACAAGTTAATATGAAGGTGCAACACTACCATCATGACCTGCTAAGGCTCCATACAAGCACACAAATATTATAGTGAAGTAAATATTGGTGGCCACAGTTCCAGAACTTAATTGCTACTTTTGGTATTATTTCCCCCCCAAATTATATTTTCATCTCATTGCCACACCACCATCATACTTCTCTTCGTTCAACTTTTCATTTCATTCCAAAAAGCTTCACCATTATTTTTATTTATAACTTAGTGCACTATATTTGAATTTTAAGCTATCTCATATACCATTAAAAATGGACATATAAACATAAAAAAAAATCTTTAAAAAAAGCGAAATCAAACACACATCGTGTTTTCCGATACAATGTCTCAAACTACAATTACAAAAATACCAGAAACAGGACCAAACACAGAGAGAGTTTCTCATAAAAATGGAGCCCAAAAATCATTATCAGTTTAAGCAGTATTGAACCACGGAGCATAGTGCTGGAATACAGTGGCAAGGAATAATGTTACAAAAAATACACCATACGTATCAAAAGAATATGAATAAGAGGGAAAAAACAGATGAACAATAAACATACATAAGGAACAGACACAATTGGATAATGAGAATAAAACATTAAACGAAATACATCAACCATATAAAGGCTAAGAAGCCTGACCATTAATGTTTAGCTGCTATTGAGTATGCATTTTCTAAGTAGCACTTTGAGGGCTCACAAATGAATAATCAGAAAATAGAAAGCGACAAGTATCATCTTATTTGCTAAACAAGACAATTCAACGTATTTGTCCAAGACAAATCCCACACGAGCAAAAAACTTTTTAAAAGAAAAACAAGAAAGAAACATCCATTGATGAAAAGGCAAAGACATGTAAAAAACAATTACATACAGAAACCAAAATATTTAGATAAAACAGTGAGCAAAAAACTACTATAAATGTCTATAAAGTCAAGAAAAGACAAAGAATGTTATAAATAGACACAGAAAATTAGAGGGAAAATGAAAATAGTGAAGGGTGAACTGCGGAGAGACTGAGAGTTGTTCTATTATCGAGGGAGATCAAATGAGTATAATTAAGACATGCGTGTCACATCTCTGCATGACAATAATAACAATTTGCTTCTGACTTTCCATTTGTATATAGAATCCAATAATTTTTTTTGCTGGTCTATGCACATCGGGAGTTAATCTAAGGTTAATAGGCTATATGAAGCTTCCTCCAATAAAAAGATATAGAAACGGCTAAGTTGGTCTGACAAGCGTACTACACACCATGACCTACCAGTAATCCCCACAAGAACAAGAACCATCTCTGAAGTGATGAAAGCGATGTGCATCCCTAATGACTAATTCTCTGGATGTGGCTTCAGATATCAATTTCATCAGCAAATGACAGTCCCGACAAATTGGTAGACTCTTCATGATATACACAGTCATCCAAGAGGGCAAAGTCATCAAGCCAAAGGCCACAGCAAGCTTCTCACTATGACAACTTTTTGGCCCAGAAAACCCCAATTTATTGACATATTTCCCAGTATCCTCTATCTTCTCCATTAGCTTATCCAATTTTTCATAAACTTCCTTTCTTTGTAGATGACGAGTATCATCTGCAGTGAACACATGAACCCTGTTGTTGACCTGAATCCAGCTGCAGCCTGGGGTTTTACTTATTTGTTTCTGTCTCATTAATTTTCTCACATCTGAAAGACCTTCTAAATTTCCCAAATCAGAGTACATGTTTGACATAAGTGCATAGCTCCCAGAGTCCACCACTCCCAAATTTATCAAATGAGACATTGCTACTTCTGCCAATTCTGTATTTCCATTAATACGGCATGCACCAAGAAGAGCTCCCCAAACTGATGCATTTGGTTCCAGTGGCATTTCATCTATCAAATTTTCAGCCTTCTCCAGTAAACCTGCCCGACCAAACAGATCTACCATACAGGTGAAATGATCAGATGTTGGGGAGATGCCATGGCTTTCAGTCATCGAAATAAAATAATGTTGACCCTCGGATAAAAGTCCAGAATGGCTACAGCCTGATAGTACTGACAAGTAGCTTATGTGGTCTGGTTTATATCCCAATTGTAACATCGATTCAAAAACTCGATCACTTTTCTACCATAACCACTCTGAGCATATCCAGACATCATGGCATTCCAGGATATGGTATTTTTTGTGACTATTGAATCAAAAACTTTTTGTGCATCTCCTATTCTTCCACACCTTGAATACAGAGTGACAATACTATTCACCAGAGAGTTGCGTGAAGCCGAACCACATTTTTCAGCTGTGGATATAATTTGTTCTCCAAGTTTCATCAAAGCTAAACAAGCACATGCAGTCACTGATGTTAAAAAAGTAATATGATCTGGTTTACTCCCAAGTCTACACATCTGAACGTAGAGTTTGAGTCCGTCTTCCCAAAAACCATTTTGTATATATGTGGCTAACATTGAGTTCCATGTGATTACATTCCGCTCGGGCATTTCGTTGAAGTATTCTCTCGCTTTTTTCACGTTCCCAGCTCTAGAAAGTGCAGTTATTATCGTTGTCCATGATATTACATCTTTTACCGGCATCAAATCAAAGGCACGATCTGCATTTTGACCATTAGCACACTTATCATACATTGTGATGACAGCATTCCTCATACATTGTGATGACAGCATTCCCCACGGGCACAGAGGAATCTACTCCAATCCAAAATGAGTATGCGTGTTGACTGTAGTAGTTCCCCCATGGATTTGTCCTCCAAACGACAACAAACTCCAAGAACAGTAGCAAGAGTATATTCATCTGATGGTACAGGCACTTCCCTCATCCTTTTGAATGCCTCCATGGCTTCCATAGGGGAACCAAATTGAGAAACACCCCAAATGAAAGAAGCCCACGCAACCTGATTCTTCTCTTTCAACGTATTAAAACCCTGCTTTGCATACCCCAGCAAACCACATTTGGCATACAAATTGATCAAAGCACTGCCCATATATTCATCAAGATATGGCGTCATCCTAACGATTCGAGCATGTAGATGAGTACCCCACGACAAATCACCAATGCTTGCACACACACTTATAACAGAAGCATAAGTCACGGATTTTGGGATAAAACCATCTTGAAACATCTCACAAAACATATTGAGTGTCTGATTCACTATCCCATGCTGAGATAGAATCGAAATCATTGTGTTCCAAGAAACAACATCGCGCTCAGGGATTAGATAAAATAAGTTAAGAGCCTTGTCAACTCCATACAATTTGGAATACCCATAAACCATGCTATTCCAGCAAAACAAACTGGGTCTAGCTATCCTTAAGAATGTCAGAAGAATGAAATCTCTTATTTCTTCAACGTATGTACACTGGTTTAAATAATTACAGGGAGAAAGACTAAAAAAGGAAAAAATATAAACTATGGATTCATATCTACAAATTCCATAATCTATAGCAATTTACGATTCACATAATCAATCTAATTATATAGCCGATTTGATTGTGATCTCCAACACTCCCCCTCAAGCTGGTAGACATGGATCTTCCATTCCCAGCTTGGAAATCATGTCTTGAAAGGCTGGATTGTTCAGACCTTTAGTGAGCACATCAGCGAGCTGACCATTGGTAGGGACATACGGTGTACAAATAAGTCCACTATCAATCTTCTCCTTAATAAAGTGTCTATCAACTTCTACATGTTTCGTCCTATCATGCTGCACTGGATTGTGGGCAATATTAATAACAGATTTATTATCGCATAAAAGTTTCATAGGTCCTTCCCACTTGATTTGAAGATCATCAAGAATTATCTTGATCCACAATAACTCACATATCCACAAGGCCATTGCTCGAAATTCTGCTTCAGCACTTGATCGTGCTACCACATTTTGTTTCTTGCTTCTCCATGTCACCAAATTTCCCCCTAGGAAAGTGCAATATCCAGATGTAGATCTCCTGTCCACAGGTGATCCTGCATAATCTGCATTGGTATATGCTTTGATGCTCAATCCAGTATTTCTTTTAAACAAAACACCCTTGCCAGGACTTGTCTTTAGATAATGTAGTATCCGATGGACTGCTTGTAGATGTCCTTCTCTTGGATCATGCATAAATTGACTCACAACACTCACTGGATATGCAATATCCGGTCTCGTATGAGAAAGGTATATAAGCTTCCCTACCAGCTTTTGATACACTTCTCTATCGACCACAGGGCCTTTAGTGAATTCTCCAAACTTCTAATTAACATCGATTGGTGTATGGGCTCGTTTGCAATTCAACAGCCCTGTCTCCTTCAATAAGTCTGTGACATATTTCTGCTGTGAAATGAAGATGCCTCTGCTAGAATGTGCCACTTCAATTCCAAGAAAATATTTCAGCCTCCCAAGCTCCTTCACCTCAAATTCTTTTGTCAGACATTTTCTTAGAATCTGTTTTTCGTTTTCATCATTCCCAGTCATGATTATATCGTCAACATACACTAGGAGGATTGTGACTCCCCCTGAGCTTGAGTGTTTGAAGAAAAGCGTGTGATCTCCTTGACTTTGTTTGTACCCAGATGTAAGCATTACTTGGGTAAATCTTCCAAACCAAGCTCTTGGTGATTGTTTGAGTCCATAGAGAGCCTTTTTAAGTCTGCAAACTTTATTATCCCTTTCACCGCCCTTAAATCCTGGTGGTATCTCCATGTAGATCTCTTCATTCAAGGTGCCGTGTAGGAAAGCGTTCTTCACATCAAATTGATTTAAGTTCCAGTTAAAGTTGGCAGCAAGAGAGAGTAAGATCCTCACTGTATTCATCTTGGCAACTGGGGCAAAAGTCTCATGATAATCCACTCCATACGTCTGTGTATACCCTTTCGCAACAAGTCTGGCTTTGTACCTTTCTAAGGATCCATCAGAGTTGTATTTCAATGTATACACCCATTTGCAGCCCACAATCTTTTTTCCCGGTGGTAGATTAGTGATCTCCCAAGTGTTATTCTTCTCTAGTGCCTACATTTCCTGTTTCATAGCAAGTCTCCAATTCTCATTAGATAAAGCCTCAGACAAAGAATTAGGAATATCAATAGTGTTTAGACTCGTTAAGAAACATCTGTAGGATGAAGAAAAATTTTTAAATGTAACATGATTTGCCATAGGATAAAGAGGCCTTGTGGTACATTCTCTAGTTCCTTTTCGAATGGCAATAGGTAAATCATTTGTTTGGACAGATTGTGAGGCTGGGATTTCAGTTTCAGACCATACCTCAGTGACCGGATGTGGTGAGGCTTCTTGGACTTGTACAGGATCAGCGTCAGGCCTTCTCCTCCTTGAGTATACTTGGTTAAAGCGAGTATGACCAGTTTCATTGGAGGGTGATATGGATCACTCACTGCTGGAGTAGAATTTGGTGCTGAGGTGGTAGAAGGCAGTTCTAACAAGAATGCATCCCTATCTTCATCACTAAAAGATGACAAGTGTTCTTCAGGTGAATGAGGCTGGCTGAAATATGTACTGTGTTCATCAAATGTGACATCAATAGAGACAAAAAATCTTTTTGTAGGTGAATGATAACACTTGTACCCTTTCTTTGTAACACCCGGTATTTTAAATACGTAAATCCGCATGCATAATTAGGATATTTAATTATTTAAATTTTAGATTTATGGGTTAAATAATTATGTGAATTATTTGTGCATGATTTAATTTATATTTTAAGCATTTAACCCATAATTAGTGATTTTTATGATTTTTAGTATTTAATTGTTTTTGATCGCGTAGACGGGACCGTGGACGGACGAGATGACAACTTTCTATCCAAATTATTTTATGAGTCTTTAAAATATTATTTTGAGTTTTATTTCCTCAAAATTTTTAGTATCTAATTTTATATGATTTTAGGAGTCCATTTTTATCCAAATTGAGCCAAAATATTGACTTTTAATTACTTTTAAAATTCCCTTAATTATAAATTTCGGGATTTAAGTTAAATTATCAGATTTTTAAATATTATTTAGAGCTTTTAAGTTATATATTGTATATTTAAAACCCTTGTCAATATCTTAATTATTCTATATCCTAATTAAATCAAAAATCACCTAAAATTTCACCCCAAACCTCACGACCTAAACTTTCAGCCGCCTCCATCAGTTTCCTCACCCCCATCCATCATCTTCTTCCTCGAACCACAGCCAAGGAGGTTCCATAGCCGAATTTCTTCGAAGTTTCAAGGTTGCTCGTCGTCCCGTCGTCCCGGAATCGTTTTACACGTTGCTTTCTCTTCAACTTTGGTGCAAGGCATGATTCTTTCTCTTTATTTTCGTGTCATATCAGTTTTCATGCGTGTGTGGGTGTATGCATCAGTTTTATTCAAGGATTTTCAGAAAATATCGAGATTTGTTGGATGTATGCACTTGTTCATGTATTTGTTGAATCATGCTCACGTTTTTATTGGATGGAACGTTCAAGGTCTGTTGGCTAATGTCTAAGTGATGTCTAAGGGTCCTTCGAATCGAGCTAAGTCAGAGTTTTAAGGTGTAATAGGCTGAAACCATAGCATTTCTTTTCTGGTGCACAACTCGCGCAGGTTTTGGATTTTGAGGAAGAAGACTTCGTTCTCCTTCCTCGGGCCACTATTTTAGGTGAGGCCTGAAGCGTTTGAACCACCTAGATGTTGGTTAGGATTGAGAAGTGGTTTCACGGAAATATATGGCCGGAGTAGGAAGAACGATCGAAAGTCCCAGCGTTGCTCAGGTCTGCGCGCAAGTCTAGGATAGGCTAACTTGCAGAGGTTCGTTCTCCTTCGTTAGGTCATCATTTTGGCTGGTTTTTAGCTTTTTGGAAATTTCTTTGAGTGTACTACGTTCGTGAGTTGGTTTCATGTCCAAAGGTGGCCGGAGCAAAGAGAAAGAAAAGAATTAGTACAGCTGCTCAGCAAGCCGTGAGCAGAAAAATCTGCACAAACATAAGTTATGATTTTTGGGATTATTTCGGGCTGGGCTTGGGCTGGATGGTCCGGGTCGGGTCAGTAGGGTAGTGGGTCGGGTTAAGTTGGTCCGGGTCCGGGTTGGTGGGCCGGGCCCGAGTCTTTTTAATTTTAAAGTATTTTAGGATTTAATTGGTTTTCGGGCCAATTAATTTGAAATAAAATGATTTGGGTTTCATTTAATTTCTTTGGGATAAATTTAATTATTTTTGGGCTTAATTAAATTATTTTAAGTTAATCTCTTAAATTTTTATGGGCCTTGGGGCCCATGGAAGTTGTTATTGGGCCAGATTAAGTTGTTATTGGGCCTAGAATGTTTTAATGGGCTTTAATTATTTAATTGGGCTTAGAATAATTTTTATTGGGCTTAAGTATGTTATTGGGCCAATCCCAGTGTTAATGGGCCAGATTTAAGTAAATGGGCTTGGGTGTTAGGGCCAGCAGTCCAGTACAATCCATGAGAAATTTGCATGTGTCCTGATTATATATTTAATTATTTTTATGCATTGAAGTTATTTTAATATTTATATGTTAGTAAGAAATTAAATTAAATATATATGAAGGACACACATTTTATTTAAGTACATGCATTCATGAAATAATTTTATGCATAATTAAATGTTTAAGGTTGAGCAATAATAAAATATTTTATGTTGAAAGTTGAAGTAGTGTGACAATTTAAGGGGGATTCGTCCCCATATGTGAACTATTGAAGGGCAGTTTACTGCCAATTTAAGAGGTGATTCGTCATCGCCACGTACGTTGGTTTCCAAGCTGATCAGTATTTAATGTATGATTTAAGGTTACACTACGGATACAACCATGCGATGTTAGAAATTTAACTGCTCAACAATATTTATGTATTATGTTATTTAAGTTAATTTAAGTTATGTTTATGTCATGATATTTTTAAGCATGTTCATTCATGTATATGTTATGTATTAGTATCAAAGTGATTTAAATTATTTTAAACCCTTGTTATGTTAGCATGTTGGGCCTCTAGGCTCACTACACTGGTATGGTGCAGGTGAGTACGTAGAGGAGGATGTAGTACCCATCGAAGGCAAGGACGTATGAGCAGGCTGGCAGTGATCCCCGTGACCGTGATAGATGTCTGAGTCACATTGCATGTTTTTGATTATGTCAGCATGTTACACATTTTATATTATTTTTCAGTGGTTGTGAGTTTTGAGTATTTTATTGAATATTGTCAGTGCATGCAAACTTTAATCATTTTATTTATGCAGTATTTTTAATTAAATGTTTGACTCAGATATTTATTTTATTTAAAGAATGAAATTTTTATTTAAGTTATTTATTTATTTATTTTAAATTTTTTTATTCTGTGCATGTATGTATGGGCATATATGTGCATATTTTATTTAGTATGTATAAAAAAAAAAAAATCTTTTCGCATATTTATTTATTAATTATAGAGTTAGGGTCGTTTCAGTTGGTATCAGAGCCCGGTCCTTGGAGGGGTCATTACTGCTATGCGAGCTCAGAAATCCACGCTACCGGTCTGTAAGTTTTAAGTGTTTATAACATGATTTACTTTTAAGAATTTAAGTTAGCATTAATTTTAAAACCCCTTAGTTATGCATGGCGATTTACGTAAAGAAACATGGGGTGATGCAATATGCCTCGGAGACGAGTAGTCCTTAGGTGTGAAATTGGGTAAATTAAGATTTTGGTGCAGCTACATGGAAATATTTTCTGCGTGCAGGGAGAATTCTAGTAGGAGGAAATTCCACATGTGCGTTGCTAGATTCGGGAGTTACGCATTCGTTTATCTCCTTGGAGTTTATCAGACGGATAGACATTAAGCCCGAGGTTGCTGAAACAGGGTATGATGTAACCATGCCGTCTGGACAGGTTCTTTCTACCACTAGTACCTACAGAGGCTTGGAGATGGATTTACAGGGGCGCACTACCAGAGCAGAATTAGTGGTCTTATCGTTGACGGGATTCGATCTGATTTTGGGTATGGATTGGTTGTCAGTCAACAAAGTAGTGATTGATTTTCGGCAGAGAACAGTGGCAGTGAAACCGGAGGAGGGCGACCAATTTGTTTTCTATGCATCTCCGAGCAGTGAAATCTCGCCTGTGATTTCTTATACAAGTGCGAGGAAGTTATTGAGACGTGGTTGCCAGGGGTTTCTCGCCAGTGTAGTCACTTCATCAGAACCACCTAGCAGATCATTGTCAGATATAGAGGTGGTTTGTGACTTTTCAGATGTCTTTCCAGAGGACGTTGCAGGAATTCCACCAGCGAGAGAAGTGGAGTTTAGTATTGAGTTAATGCCCGACACTGTGCCTATCTCTAAGGCACCGTACAGACTTGCTCCTACCGAGATGAAAGAGTTGAAGGAGCAGATTCAGAAGCTATTAGAGAAAGGCTTTGTTCGTCCTAGCTTTTCTCCATGGGGAGCTCCGGTGTTATTTGTGAAGAAGAAGGATGGCAGTATGAGATTGTGCATCGATTACCGAGAGCTCAACAGGGTCACAGTGAGGAACAAGTATCCACTGCCGAGGATAGAGGATTTATTTGACCAGTTGCAGGGAGCTTCAGTGTTCTCCAAGATCGACCTGCGATCTGGTTATCATCGGTTGCGTGTTAGAGATGCAGATGTGTCCAAGACTGCTTTCAGGACATGATATGGGCATTACGAGTTCTTAGTGATGCCATTTGGGATGACCAATGCTCCAGCGGTTTTCATGGATCTCATGAACCGAGTCTTTCAGCCGTATCTAGATCAGTTCATCATAGTCTTCATTGATGATATCTTGATCTATTCTAGGAGCATTGAGGAGCATAGACAGCATCTTCAGATAGCCTTGCAGACCTTGAGGGAGCATCGGTTGTATGCCAAGTTCAGCAAGTGCGAGTTTTGGCTTGAGCAGGTGGCATTTCTTGGCCACATTATTTCGAGAGATGGGATTGCAGTTGATCAGTCGAAGGTTGAGGCAGTGCAGAATTGGGGTATTCCGAAGAATGCTTCGGAGATTCGCAGTTTCTTGGGTTTGGCAGGGTATTATAGGAAGTTCATCAAGGGTTTTTCCTCTATTGCAGTACCCTTGACTTCCTTAACCAAGAAGAATGCGAAGTTTATTTGGAGTTCAGACTGTCAGAGGAGCTTTGATCAGCTGAAGAAAGCACTCACTACTGCACCGGTGTTAGCGGTGACAGTACCACACGAGGAGTTAGTGGTGTACACCGACGCGTCTAAGCTGGGTTTAGGCGCAGTACTTATGCAGTGTGGCAAGGTTATTGCGTATGCGTCGAGGCAGCTGAAGGTTCATGAGCAGAATTACCCGACGCATGACTTGGAGTTAGCAGCAGTGGTTTTCGCTTTGAAAATCTGGAGGCACTATCTGTATGGCGAGAAGTGCAAGATTTTCACAGACCACAAGAGTCTCAAGTACTTCTTCACACAGAAGGAGTTGAACATGAGACAGCGCCGATGGTTGGAGTTGTTGAAAGATTATGACTGTGACATTAGCTACCATCCGGGTAAAGCTAATGTAGTAGCAGATGCTTTGAGTCGGAAGTCGGCAGTGGTCTCATATTTGACCATACAGTTACCACTGCAGAGCGAGATTCAGAGATTTGACTTGGAGTGTTATCCGAGTGGTCGCGCACCGAGCTTGTCAGTGTTGACGGTGCAGTCAGTTTTGCGAGATCGGATCAGGGATGGACAGTCTACTGATGAGGAGTTGCAGCGATGGAGACAGAGAGATGAGGCTAGGGGTGACCTCTTGTATACAGTAGTGGATGGTATCGTTCAGTACCGTGGTAGGATGTGGGTACCGAACGTCGATCAGTTGAGAGCTGAGATTTTAGCAGAGGCTCACACATCTCCGTACTCCATTCACCCCGGAAGTACGAAGATGTACAAAGATTTGCAGCTATTGTATTAGTGGCCCGGGATGAAGAGTGACATCGGGAGAGTGGTGTCAGAGTGCTTGACTTGTCAGCAAGTCAAGGCAGAGCATCAGCGTCCAGCAGGACTTCTTAAACATCTTCCTATTCCGGAATGGAAATGGAAGAATATTACGATGGACTTTGTGGTTGGCTTACCGAGGAGTGCCAGAGGTTGCACAGCGATTTGGGTGATTGTGGATAGACTCACCAAGTCAGCTCATTTCTTGCCGTGAGGACTACCTACTCATTGACACAGTATGCAGAGCTTTACATCAAGGAGATTGTTAGACTGCATGGCATACCAGTGTCGATTGTGTCAAACAGAGATCCGAGATTCACATATGCGTTTTGGAAGAGTCTGCACACAGCATTGGGGACTAGGCTTTTGTTCAGCACAACATTCCATCCCCAGACAGATGGTCAGTCTGAGAGAGTGATCCAGGTTCTCGAGGATCTTCTGAGAGCTTGTGTCATTGATTTTCGGGGCTCTTGGGAGACTAGACTGCCATTAGTGGATTTTACCTATAACAACAGTTTTCAGTCGTCTATAGGTATGGCTCCTTATGCAGCATTGTATGGGAGGAGATGCAGATCTCCTGTGCATTGGGATGAGGTTGGTGAGCGGATTTTACTGGGTCCTGAGATTGTGCAGCAGACAGCTGACATTGTGACTCAGATTCGAGATCGGATGAGGACTGCTCAGAGTCGGCAGAAGAGTTATGCAGATGCCAGACGACGAGATTTGGAGTTCGCTGTAGGTGATCACGTATTTCTGAAGGTGTCACCTATGAAGGGAGTAGTGTGTTTTGGCCGGAGAGGCAAGCTTAATCCGAGGTATATAGGGCCATTCGAGATCTTGGAGAGAGTTGGCACGTTGGCCTACCGTTTAGCTCTACCACCAGGGCTAGCGGCAGTGCACAACATTTTCCATGTATCCATGCTTCGGAGATATGTCTCTAACCCGTCGCATGTGTTGGATTTCGAGCCCTTGCAGTTGCCACCAGATCTATTGTATGAGAAGAGGCCAGTGCGGATCTTGGCTAGGGAGGAGCGGAGGCTTAGGACGCGGGTCATACCGATGGTCAGAGTCCAGTGGCTGAATCACTCAGAGGAGGAAGCTACTTGGGAGACCGAGGCAGACATGAGGACTCGCTACCCGGAGTTGTTCGGGTAAGTACTTTAATTTCGAGGACGAAATTCAATTTAAGGGGGGGAGAATTGTAACACCCGGTATTTTAAATACGTAAATCCGCATGCATAATTAGGATATTTAATTATTTAAATTTTAGATTTATGGGTTAAATAATTATGTGAATTATTTGTGCATGATTTAATTTATTTTTTAAGCATTTAACCCATAAATAGTGATTTTTATGATTTTTAGTATTTAATTGTTTTTGATCGCGTAGACGGGACCGTGGACGGACGAGATGACAACTTTCTATCCAAATTATTTTATGAGTCTTTTAAGAGCCCAAAAATATTATTTTGAGTTTTATTTCCTCAAAATTTTTAGTATTTAATTTTATATGATTTTAGGAGTCCATTTTTATCCAAATTGAGCCAAAATATTGACTTTTAATTCCTTTTAAAATTCCCTTAATTATAAATTTCGGGATTTAAGTTAAATTATCAGATTTTTAAATATTATTTAGAGCTTTTAAGTTATATATTGTATATTTAAAACCCTTGTCAATATCTTAATTATTCTATATCCTAATTAAATCAAAAATCACCTAAAATTTCACCCCAAACCTCACGACCTAAACTTTCAGCCGCCTCCATCAGTTTCCTCACCCCCATCCATCATCTTCTTCCTCGAACCACAGCCAAGGAGGTTCCATAGCCGAATTTCTTCGAAGTTTCAAGGTTGCTCGTCGTCCCGTCGTCCCGGAATCGTTTTACACGTTGCTTTCTCTTCAACTTCGGTGCAAGGCATGATTATTTCTCTTTATTTTCGTGCCATATCAGTGTTCATGCGTGTGTGGGTGTATGCATCAGTTTTATTCAAAGATTTTCAGAAAATATCGAGATTTGTTGGATGTATGCACTTGTTCATGTATTTGTTGAATCATGCTCACGTTTTTATTGGATGGAACATTCAAGGTCTGTTGGCTAATGTCTAAGTGATGTCTAAGGGTCCTTCGAATCGAGCTAAGTCAGAGTTTTAAGGTGTAATAGGCTGAAACCATAGCATTTCTTTTCTGGTGCACAACTCGCGCAGGTTTTGGATTTTGAGGAAGAAGACTTCGTTCTCCTTCCTCGGGCCACTATTTTAGGTGAGGCCTGAAGCGTTTGAACCACCTAGATGTTGGTTAGGATTGAGAAGTGGTTTCACGGAAATATATGGCCGGAGTAGGAAGAACGATCGAAAGTCCCAGCGTTGCTCAGGTCTGCGCGCAAGTCTAGGATAGGCTAACTTGCAGAGGTTCGTTCTCCTTCGTTAGGTCATCATTTTGGCTGGTTTTTAGCTTTTTGGAAATTTCTTTGAGTGTACTACGTTCGTGAGTTGGTTTCATGTCCAAAGGTGGCCGGAGCAAAGAGAAAGAAAAGAATTAGTACAGCTGCTCAGCAAGCCGTGAGCAGAAAAATCTGCACAAACATAAGTTATGATTTTTGGGATTATTTCGGGCTGGGCTTGGGCTGGATGGTCCGGGTCGGGTCAGTAGGGTAGTGGGTCGGGTTAAGTTGGTCCGGGTCCGGGTTGGTGGGCCGGGCCCGAGTCTTTTTAATTTTAAAGTATTTTAGGATTTAATTGGTTTTCGGGCCAATTAATTTGAAATAAAATGATTTGGGTTCCATTTAATTTCTTTGGGATAAATTTAATTATTTTTGGGCTTAATTAAATTATTTTAAGTTAATCTCTTAAATTTTTATGGGCCTTGGGGCCCATGGAAGTTGTTATTGGGCCAGATTAAGTTGTTATTGGGCCTAGAATGTTTTAATGGGCTTTAATTATTTAATTGGGCTTAGAATAATTTTTATTGGGCTTAAGTATGTTATTGGGCCAATCCCAGTGTTAATGGGCCAGATTTAAGTAAATGGGCTTGGGTGTTAGGGCCAGCAGTCCAGTACAATCCATGAGAAATTTGCATGTGTCCTGATTATATATTTAATTATTTTTATGCATTGAAGTTATTTTAATATTTATATGTTAGTAAGAAATTAAATTAAATATATATGAAGGACACACATTTTATTTAAGTACATGCATTCATGAAATAATTTTATGCATAATTAAATGTTTAAGGTTGAGCAATAATAAAATATTTTATGTTGAAAGTTGAAGTAGTGTGACAATTTAAGGGGGATTCGTCCCCATATGTGAACTATTGAAGGGCAGTTTACTGCCAATTTAAGAGGTGATTCGTCATCGCCACGTACGTTGGTTTCCAAGCTGATCAGTATTTAATGTATGATTTAAGGTTACACTACGGATACAACCATGCGATGTTAGAAATTTAACTGCTCAACAATATTTATGTATTATGTTATTTAAGTTAATTTAAGTTATGTTTATGTCATGATATTTTTAAGCATGTTCATTCATGTATATGTTATGTATTAGTATCAAAGTGATTTAAATTATTTTAAACCCTTGTTATGTTAGCATGTTGGGCCTCTAGGCTCACTACACTGGTATGGTGCAGGTGAGTACGTAGAGGAGGATGTAGTACCCATCGAAGGCAAGGACGTATGAGCAGGCTGGCAGTGATCCCCGTGACCGTGATAGATGTCTGAGTCACATTGCATGTTTTTGATTATGTCAGCATGTTACACATTTTATATTATTTTTCAGTGGTTGTGAGTTTTGAGTATTTTATTGAATATTGTCAGTGCATGCAAACTTTAATCATTTTATTTATGCAGTATTTTTAATTAAATGTTTGACTCAGATATTTATTTTATTTAAAGAATGAAATTTTTATTTAAGTTATTTATTTATTTATTTTAAATTTTTTTATTCTGTGCATGTATATATGGGCATATATGTGCATATTTTATTTAGTATGTATAAAAAAAAAAAATCTTTCCGCATATTTATTTATTAATTATAGAGTTAGAGTCGTTTCATTCTTAGTCGAGGAATATCCAACGAAGATACACTTCACAGCTCTAGTATCTAGTTTCCCTCTATTTTGACTATGGATGTGAACAAAAGCAGTGCACCCAAAGATCCGTGGGGTAAGAAGAACCAACATCAGTATCTCCTAAATATTCAAATTTCTGAACTAAACCATGCAATTGTAATGCAATCTTCGGATAACCTAGAGTGGCAATAGCCTCATCACGCAAAGAAAAGAAAATAAATCAGGAACACCATAACAATACCAAAACATCGTAACAAACACTCTCACCACATCTTCAGCTTTTCCATTTTTATAATAACCCGACATCATCGAGTTCCAAGACACCGTATCTGTTATGTGCCATTACTCACAAGGCCATACAAGTGACACGTACGAGGAGGTGGAGCATAAATCAGTGGAGATAGTGGAAGATTTGGTCAATGAGATGCATATTTAATTAATTGTTTATTCTATCTCATGATGGCTGATCTTTAGCTTAGTGGGTAGTTTATTCCTTAATTTTAGCATTAGTACGTTATTATTTTTCATTGTAAGACAAATATAAATAGTCTGAAGCTTATCGAATGAAGAACTAACTATTTTTGAGTTTCAATCCTCTTATTCTTTTGTCTTTCTTTCTTCCTAATCCTATTAAATTCATTCATATCAGTGGTAACAGAGACCACACATTCCATGGATACCTGTGGCAAAACCAACGCTGAATTTCGTAATGAGGTCCATGAAATCTTAGGCCGCCATGAATCCAACTTTGATCAGGTGCACACCACTTTGCAAATGGTGTTATCTGAACTACAAGCTCTTCGAACCTCGCATGGCTCATACACTACCCCACCTGACCCCAATGACCCTCGCTCACACAACCATAATACTCCTCATCAGCAACTTAAATTAACATTTCCAAAGTTCGATGGCGAAGACCCCATTGGTTGGGTATACAAAGCTGAACAATATTTTTCTTTTCAAAATATTGTTCACGGCCAACAAGTACAACTAGCATCCTTTCATTTAGAAGGAATTTCCCTCCAATGGCACCGGTGGTTGACAAAATTTCGAGGCCCACTCTCTTGGGAGGAATTTACCAAAGCTGTCCTACTTCGCTTTGGTCCGACTGATTATGAAGATCCATATGAAGCTCTGAGTCGACTCAAACAAACCTCTACGGTTTCGGCGTATCAAGAAGCCTTCGAACAGCTCTCCCACCGAATTGATGCTCTACCCGAGTCTTTTCTCATTGGTTGTTTCATTGCTGGTCTTCGCGATGAAATTCGCCTCGATGTTAAAATTAAACAGCCCAAAACTTTAGCTGACGCTATCAGTGTTGCTCGGTTAGTTGAGGAACGAAACAACTTACAAAAGAAACAGGGCCAGCCCATTCGCACAACACCAGCTTTTGCACCCCACAAGGCTTCCTTACCTCCAACAGATGGCATATTGGGACCTCCTCCCAATAAGTTCACTAATTCTACTTCTTCAACCTTTCGCCGACTCACCAATCAAGAGGCTCGTGAACGTCGTGAGAAAGGCTTATGTTATTATTCCGATGACAAGTTCATTCCAGGTCATCGTTGCGCACGCCCACAATTATTCATGATCGAAGATACTCATCTTCCATGCTCTGAACACATGAACACTTCTAGCCAAGTTCCAGGAGGTCCAGAAGAGGTGCCTGAAATTTCTTTTCATGCAATTTCCGGAACTAATCATCCTCAAACAATACGTGTGGCAGGAAAACTCAAAAACAAGAATATCATCGTACTCATCGATGGCGGCAGCACACATAACTTCATTGATCACGCCTTGTCGATAAGTATGGTTTACTCGTGGTTCATGACAAAAAGTTCCATGTTATGGTCGCTAACCGTGACCAAATAGACTGTTCGGGCTAGTGCCAGGGACTCACTCTCATTATCCAAGGACTTTCTATCACAGCAGATTTTTATGTCCTTCCGGTGGCGGCTTGCCCTTTGGTTCTAGGTGTCCAATGGCTGCAAACTCTTGGTCCTATTGCGACAGATTACAAGACACTCACCATGGCCTTTCATGTGAATGACATCCCCTATACATTCCAAGGGTTGAAACAAACCAGCGTTGAAGCCTTTACAGATAAAGAATTCAACAGTATTCAAGGTACTGGTTTTTTATTCCAGATCATTTCATCCTCTGTTTCTAGCAGCCAACCATCATATCCTCCGAACCTCTGTCAACTTTTAGCCGAATTTCCTCATGTTTTTATGGCGCCCACTCACTTGCCTCCTAGGCGTTTGCATGACCATCACATTCTGTTGCAATCACATGCTGAACTAGTTAGCGTTCGACCTTACCGATATCCTTAGTATCAAAAAACTGAAATAGAGAAATTGGTGGCAGAGCTCTTGCAATCAGGTTTGATCAGACCTAGTACTAGCCCATTCTCTTCCCCGGTACTCCTAGTCAAAAAGGCGGGTGGCAATTGGCGATTTTGTGTTGATTACCGAGCTTTGAATAAGATCACTGTCAAAGATAAATATCAAATTCCTGTTATTGATGAGCTTTTGGATGAACTCAATGGAGTTAAATTTTTCTCAAAATTGGATTTACGCTCGGGATATCATCAGATTAGGGTACAGGAAGATAACATTCCCAAAACCGCCTTTCGAACACATGAAGGCCATTACGAGTTCCTCGTCATGCCATTTGGCCTCATGAACGCACCTGCAATCTTTCAAAGTCTGATGAATGATCTTTTTCGTCCCTACCTTCGGAAATTTATTTTAAATTTTTTTGATGATGTTCTCGTTTTCTCGAGAACATGGGCTGACCATCTCACACATTTGCGAATTGTTTTGGACATCTTCTCTATCAACAGCTTGTTTGGCGTGGCGGTGGATCCCAATAAAATACAAGCAATTCTTGCATGGCCTGCACCGACAACCACCAAAGGAGTTCGAGGGTTTCTCGGGTTAGCGGGCTACTACCGAAAGTTCATCCGTCATTTTGGTTGTATCGCTGCCCCATTGAATCGACTTTTATCTAAGGATGGCTTCCAATGGAATGAGGCAGCCAGTGTGGCCTTCAATCAATTGAAAAAGGCATTGACATCCCCTCCAATTTTATGTCTCCCTGATTTTTCTCAAAAATTTGTGATTGAAAGTGATGCTAGCGGAATTGGAATCGGAGCAATACTCGCACAAAATGGCCGTCCAGTAGCATATTTCAGTGAAGTATTAAAAGGTTCAGCCCTAACATTATCTACCTATGAGAAAGAGATGCTTGTCATTGTCAAAGCAATCCAGAAATGGCGTCCTTATTTACTAAGGAAACCATTTACGGTACGCACTGATAAAAAAAGTCTCAAATATTTGTTGGAGCAACGAATTACTACGCCGGCACAAACTCGATGGCTCCCAAAACTTCTTGGTTATGATTATGAAATTGAGTATAAGAAAGGATCTGAAAATCAAGGTGCGGATTCCTTATCACGTGTTGTGGAATTTCAGTTGTTATCTATTTCATTACCACATGTCACTTGGTGGCCAATTCTCCAACAAAAGGTCCAGCAGGATCCATTTTATGCAAATTTCATCCAGAAGAATTCCTCTATTGCAATTCTCCAACGCGATGGTGTCTGGTTCAAGGGTGACAAAGTTTTATTATGCCCCAATTCTACCTTAATTTCCCGAATTCTTGCTGACTGTCACTCATCACCTATTGGTGGACACTTTGGGTTTCACAAAACTCTTTCTCGCATCAAGCAAAGCTTTTTTTGGTCAAATATGCGCCGCACCGTAAAGAATTTCTTACAACAATGTGATATCTGTCAGCGCAACAAAACTGATTGCATGAAACCGGCGGGATTACTACAACCTTTACCGATTCCTACTCAAGCATGGACTGATATTTCCATGGATTTTATTGAAGGGTTGCCGCCATCTAACGGGTGTACAGTTATCATGGTTTTCGTTGATCGATTGACCAAGTATGCTCACTTTGTACCCATGAAGCACCCATTTACTGCACTCTCGGTCGCCAAGGCATTTGTTGCTAATGTGGTTCGCCTCCATGGCACTCCAACATCAATTGTAAGTGATAGAGACAAGGTGTTTACCAGCTCCTTTTGGCAAGCCCTTTTCCAGTTACAAGGAACACAATTTTGCATGAGTTCAAGCTATCATCCCCAAACCGATGGCCAAACCGAGGTAGTCAATCGTACCTTAGAGCAATACTTACGATGTTTTGCAGGTGCACAACCACGAAAATGGGTGGAATGGATTCCGTGGGCCGAGTTCAGCTATAACACTTCAGTGCATTCTTCCACCAAAATGACTCCATTCGAAGCCGTTTATGGGATTCCGCCTCAGACTCCACTAGCTTATATCCCTGGCACCTCTCGTGTTCAAGCTGTCGATGAGTGTTTTCGTGATCGTGATTCCATTCTCCGCGAATTACGACATAATCTATTGGTGGCCAGAGATCGAATGAAAGTTCAAGCAGAACAACATCGAAGAGAAGTTTCTTTCAATATCGGAGATTACGTTTACTTAAAGCTTCAACCGTATCGTCAATCTTCTGTTGCTATCAGGCGTAATATGAAGCTTGCTTCCCGTTTTTTTGGGCCCTATCAAATTCTTAACAAAGTGGGTACGGTGGCTTACAAATTGGATCTTCCTCCAGGATCACAAAGTCATAATGTCTTCCACGTTAGTTTACTGAAGAAACATAGTGGCCCACTCACTCAAACTTCAGCTCCAATGCCTCCAGTTACGGATGACTCCACCATCCTTCCTCAACCGGAGTCTATCTTAAATCGTCGAGTCAAAAGTAAGGGAAAATATCGTCCCCACACTGAAATCTTAGTTAAATGGAGAGGAGCACCAATTGAAGATGCCACCTGGGAAAATGTGCGTCGTTTTTCCAAGTCATTTCCTAACTTTCTTCTTGCGAACAAGGATGTTGAAGAGGGGGGCAATGTTATGTGTCATTACTCACAAGGCCATACAAGTGACACGTATGAGGAGGTGGAGCATAAATCAGTGGAGATAGTGGAAGATTTGGTCAAGGAGATGCATATTTAATTAATTGTTTATTCTATCTAATTATGGCTGATCTTTAGCTTAGTGGGTAGTTTATTCCTTAATTTTAGTATTAGTACTTCATTGTAAGACTAATGTAAATAGTCTGAAGCTTATCGAATGAAAAACTAACTATTTTTGAGTTTCAATAATCTTATTCCTTTGTCTTTCTTTCTTCCTAATCCTATTAAATTCATTCATATCAGTATCTCTCTCGGGCATTTCGTCAAACAACTTATCCGCCTCAGACATCAAACCCGAATCCGCAAACCCATTAATCATCGTGTTCCAACTAAACACATTTGGACACTCAATCTCCAAGAACACCCTGAAAGCATCATTACTCAACCCGCACCTGGAATATGCGTTCATTAGATGATTCTGCAAAAAGGCTGGCGTGGATTCTTTGCGTCGTACACGTGGATTTCTGATAAGCGGAGGCTTTCAAGGCATCGCAGTACTGCTGCGATATGTCCATGTAGAAATCTTGGAAAACTGGGAATTCTTGAACAGCAAAGTGTTGTTGAGTTGAGATGAAGCGAGAGATGGAGAATGGGATTGTGAGACGCCATGATTGGAGCCTCTGTAGATGGCATAATATGAAACTATCGCATATATTTTGGGAATTCTTCGGAGTCCTGAGATATCGTTCCTCCAATGAGTTTGCTGCAATGGAGAAGGAAGGAGGCTTCGCAGCAGCAGTGGAAATTGAATTTGCCCGCCACTCGTGCATGCGAACCAGATTCTATATATGTATTGAAGAAAGAATTGAGTTATATATTATTATTATTATTATTATTATTATTATTATTATTATTATTAATATTTTGAATATAGGAATATTTCAATTAGACATTCTATTCCTAAGATAGAGATTACAGATTTAATACTAATATGAATATAGGAATATTTCAATTAGACATCCTATTCATAAGGTAGAGATTAGAGATATTGATGCATAAAAAGAAGATTTCATTGATTTATGAATCGATCAAATCATCTTATATAAAACACTCATCTTTTTATTTATATGATTGATGGATAATTTTATGTTGATTCGTACCTTATCAATAAAACTTAATGAGTAAAGGCTGAACCAAGAACTTACACTGTGTTTGGTGCAGGATTTGGATGAAATTTGGTGGAATTTAGATTTGCAAACACTGTTTTAGTGTTTGGAAAAATGAAATTCTAAAATAGGATTGGTATTTGATGGGATTTCATGGGATTTCATTTAACTAAATGAAATCCTTACAAAATTGGTCGGATTTCATGGTATTTGAGTTTATAAAAATAAAATAATTATTTCTAATAATAAATTTATAAACTTTAGTTATAAATTTAAGTTTTCTTAACAATTTTTTTTTCAAAATATCACTTTCTTAAAATTTATGCTATTAAATTTCAATATGTATTTTAACTTTTTTTCCAAACACCAAAATGAAATTTGAATTCTATGATTTTAAAATTCAAATACAATTCCAATTCCAATTCTAAATCCAAATTCTATTTTTTAAGCATTCAAACATACTGTAATGAGTAAAGGCTGAACGAAAATGAAAAAGAACAATAATATATATTCTTCTAATTTCAATTACCCAAAGATCTTTTAATTGATGGGTTTCTATCTTATGCACAATTATCTTGAATTTTGACGTCGGCAATGCTTTTGTGAATAAATCGGCTATGTTGTTGCTAGAATGAATTTGATGGACATCAATATGATTTTTCTCTTGGTGTTCATGTGTTAAGAATTTTTTTGCGGAATATGCTTTGTTCTATCACTTTTAATATATTCTTTTTTTTATTGTACAATGCAAGTAACATTATCTTCAAATATAGTCATCAAACTATATTTATTTTTTGTATTTTGCATGATTCTTGAATATGTTGTATCATGGATTTAAGTCAAGTACTTTCGACTTGCTTCATGCATTACAATGATTTCAGAGTGATTTGATTATGTTAACGTTAAACCTTATTTCGTTGATTTCCATGATATAACAGTGCATCATCATATTATAAACACATGTACATAACCTGTTTGGAAATTAGTTTTGTTTGAATATGAAAAACCGGCAACTGCATATCCTAATAAAGATAAATTTTAATTTTGATAAATAAAACAATCTCATGTTTGATGTAACAGAAAGTATCATCATATATATATAATCATTCATAAAAAAAATTAAAATATAATAATAAAATATAAGTAATATTTTTAAATTCATATCTAATTTAGAATGTTCCTTACAACTTGAAATTTTCTTGAAATAATTAATAACAATTATATTCAACAAGATACAAAATATATATTTATCTATTTTAATATAAAGAATTAAAGTATCATTCAAATATTCATATTTCATTTGACTAATTGATAAAAGTCATTAGTTGAATACCGATAAAGAACAACAAAAATGGAATTAAAGTATCATTCAAATATTCATATTTCATTTGACTAATTAATAAAAGTCATTAGTTGAATACCAATAAAGAACAACAAAAATGAATTAAAATAATAACGAAGAAAGAAATTAAATTTCTTTTCTCTATTCAAACGTGAGTTGCTAGTTAATGGTAGAGGTGTTTATACGATAGTTTATTGTTTTATTAATAATAATTTATGTGTACACTTTTTAAAAACTAAAAATATTCGTCATCGTTCATATAACCTTCTTGTAGTAAATAATCGCGAAGACGATTTTACCCAATGCGCCCAGATTGTTAATTCATACAACAACTTTTGCAAATTTATTGAGAATGTTATCTTGTATATGTCACTGTCAAGAAAACCATATAAATATGCAATAACCACATCTATAAGTAGTATATCCAGTTTTTTCAATACTCAAGACTAGTTTTGGTGATTAGTTTGGATAATCATTGAATTGAAGTTGAATAATTTGTTTTGAAAGTAAAGTGGTTTTTTTTTTTTGGTAGACTTGGCCACGGGTCGGGTCCGGGTCAGCAAAATACCTACTCTTAACCGGTCCTCTCGTGGTCGATTTCGGTTCGGGTCGTGGAACCGTCGGTTCCGAGTCCAGGACGACCCTTTTATTTTTTAAAAAAATTATTTTAAAATACATATTTAAAGAATATAAATAAATTTTTTAAAAAAGTCATTGCACAATTGAACTTATAAAAACTCTATCAAATATTTCATTATCTTAACAAAAAAATCTATTACGTTTATTCAAGAAATAATATATAATATTTTAATTTTCAATATTTTCTCCTATATATAAAGAATATGCCTCTTAGACACCATATTTTTTTTAAAATCAAAATTGCTCTTATTTGAGTAGATATTACGCTTTTGTTTTATTTTTATTTTTTAAAATTTCGACATTTCAAATTCCAATTTAGTCCCTCAATAATTTTTACAACTATGATATTACTCTTATTTGAATATAAATCAAACTGATTATAAAAATATTATACAAGCACACAACAATAAACTAGTCTTATATAAAAAAAATTTATTATATTTCATTATATTCAATCACACTCACTCGAATTTTATCATATTATATATATATATATATATATATACATATATACATTTTTAAAAAATGGGCTAACCTGTCGGGTCAACCCAAACAACCCGTCGGGTCGGACCCGATGGGTCAACGGATTTGACACCCAATAAACCGTAACCGGACCGCCTAATGGTCGGCCAGTCATGGTTCCAGGTCAAACCCGTTGACCCGATTAACCAACCCGTTGAACATAGGCCGGTTTTGGGTCAGGTCTGAGTTAAACCCAACCCTTGGCCAGGTCTAATTATGGCCATTCGATTTAGTCGTCATTCCAAGAAACGAAACATAACTTGCTATTTTAATCTTTAAAGTATCACAATTTGTAACTCGTATTTCTCTGCACATGCTTGAGCAATAGTTTTATTTTATTTAAAAAAAAAAATCGATCAATTTTTATATACAATTAAACTTCACATCTTTGTCATTTTGTTATGGTCGCTTAATATTTTCTGAAAGTATGTGAAATAGGGGTAAATTTATAATCAATGTGTAGAAAATGGGTAATATATTGTCATGTATATTAAAGGGTGGTCTGGCAATTATCAAAGCTTCCATGGGTTACTTGCAGTTATTAAAGCTATCATGTCACATCAACCTACCAATATTATCCATCTTGTAGATTCAAGTTTAATATAGTCGGTCAATGAACATCTGACTCATATAGAGAAGTCTCTTTCGGAGTCAACTTTTTTGAGTTTAATATATATAGTTACTCAATGTTAAGCTTTCAAATGCTCACATGATTTAATTATTAGATAAAATAAATATTTTTAAAAATAATTAACAACTGCGCATGTGAGTTTCGAGATAAGATACCATGTATCATCCAATTATATATTACATAGTATTTACTAATACCCTATATCATCAAAGTTTATATTGTAAATATTATGTAGGGTAAAATTGAAAATAAATTTTGATTTCGCATCGGCACACAGTTATTATCATGCGCTCAAGTATTATATAATAATAAAACAAAATGCCAATTTTAGTATTGATGTTTGACATTTTAAGACCTTTTTGTCTTTCACTCAATCAATTATAATCTTGTAAGAATGATCAATTTTAGTCATTTTTCTTGTAGGATTAAATAACTGCTATCATGTTTGTTGGATTTTAGAATACAAGCAGTCCTGATTTTGATGATAACAAAACTTATTATTATATTTCTAACATATTTACTCTAGTGTCAAGTTGCAAAACTCAAGATGCAAGCCCAAAGCTTGAAGTTAACAAACTGAATCTCTGACAAGCTCTATTATTTTGATGATATCTCATAAATTAGAGATGCAAATGATTATATGCCAACATGAATACAAAGAAAACTCAATTTAAAACATATTCTATTTCACATAAGTTGAGCAAAAACGGATGTTATCTTGGTCAAACGGACGTCGCAATTCCAAACTGATTTGCATCAGTTTAACAGAAAAACAGAATCAGTTTACCTCGAGCAGTTCCGGTATTTTGGCCATATCTTGCAGCTAGATTATCCGAATGGAACGATTCACCATGAGTTGGAAATATAAGACAATTATCTACAAATCATATTCACAAGTAAAAGACTGAATCGGATCCTAAGTAGATGATAAACTGCGTTAAATTTACTGGTTTGGAACAAAAATTCTGCAAAGCATAATTTCTGGAACAGTCTGGTTTATTAAGCATAACTTTTGCATATGAACTCCAAATTGAGTGATTCTTGATTCCATGGAAATATAAGATAAAGGACTACAACTTTCATGTTTATCACTTTGCCCATAAATCAACGAATCAAGAGATATAACACTAAACTACTCATATGCACTCAACTGGTTTTGTGCTAAACCGATTTTGAGCAGCTCTGGTATTTCGAGCATAAATTTTGCATATGAACTCCGAATTGATTCATTTTGTTGGCGTTGGAAAGCTAAATCAAGGGCTACAACTTTTGTATTCATCACATTTCCCAGATATCAACGGATCATGCCAAACTTCATCTAGTTTAACAATTCAATTTACCTCACCAAATTGCTACGAAACTGAAGCTTGCTGACTATTGCGAAACTGAGTTTTCTCAACTGCTACAGCACCCAAACTACTCCAAGTTCAGTTTTGCACCAAATTTCAGTTTAGCAAGATCAGTTTTAATTAAGATCAGTTTAGTGAAATTCAGTTTAGCTCCAGAAAAAATACAGAAACAATACAAAAGTATTTTAACGGCTCTATTTCTGTGTCTAACGGCTATATCACTCTTGGAGCCTATAAATACAATATCTTGGAGTCCAAACACAAGCTTTTGAAGGAGATTCAAAGCATGAGTAGCCTACTTGAATAAATCAACTAGTTGAGAGCAAAGCCCAAGGTGTGAAGAACACATCAGAATTCTTGAGCGTGAAATGTCAAGTTTTTCACACCCAACTCACTCACATATAAAAGATAGATGTATTTCATAGATTAGTTGAGTGAGAGTCTTAACACAAAGACGTTAAAGATTGTGTTTGTAGTTTTGGCATAAAGACGTTAAATATTATGTGGATTGTGAGATTGCAGCCTACAATCATTTGAGTGACTAGGAGTTCTTATTTGAGCAGTGGGTAAGTCTTTACAACGTAGGAGTTGTTGAAATCTCCGAACACCCATAAACAAATCCGAGTCTATTTATCGCATTTATTTTACTTACGCCACTGATTTTTAAGATCCATTGTTGAAGCATTTTTTGTGTTCTTCATAGCATACAAAGTGTTTGATAAAATGCTTCAACCAAACCATTTTCATTATTTCAACTTGCATCCTTTTAAAATGATTTATAAAATGTTAAATTAGTTTATACGAAGGATTATTTCGAGTGTCTTCCGCTTGGTTTGAAAATCAAACTCGATTTAACTCATCGGTGCTCAATATTTCAAGAACCGAGCTATTGTAGCTCAAAATATTTTAAAAGTATGTATTCACCCCCTCTACACACCGTGCCCGATTCTAACAATGTTAAATTTTTATAATTATGTGTTTAAAGAAAATGTATATTTCTCGTAACATGCACGTGTATTAACAAAGAAATTATATATAAAAAAAGTAATAATAAAATTAATCAATTATTTATATGATTCTTAAAAAAAAATATTTATATTATTTTTACTAGAATGACTCAAATTGATAATCAAAACATGGTTACGGTACTATAATAATTTTAAAAAAAAAAAGATACATGAGTAAGAAAAGTACATTTTATTACATGCAAGACTAAAATTGCCAATTTTGTCTGATAGTAAAGATAACCAACACTTTGAAACATGTGTTACGTGCTTGTTTAGTTCTTTAATTTGTTTTTATAAGTTTTCACTAAGCTTGTAATCAATATGTGGAATAAAAATAATTTTGTAACAAATTATTTTAGATTTTTATATATAATAGGACGTATGATAATTATAAAATTAAGAGGAGCTAGCAATTTTGCAATTTATAAAAAGTGTCATAAGAGGAACAATTTTGCAATTTATAAAACGTGTCAATTAAGGAACAATGGTATACATTGATTGAATCTTATTTGTGAACTAATTGGGACATGACACGAGTGATTCGACAACATCAACATCACAGCGTTGGAGTGGGAGCGTGCTTGAGTTTGGAAAAGTGGACCAATCTTTGTAGTTGTGTGCGTGACAAGGTTGAGTTTGTTTGCGTTCCATCGATAACACACATATATACAAGAAATAATAATTCTCTTTGAGAAGATCTCACATATTTTGTGAGATATAAATCGAGACGACGATTCATATTTATAGTTAAAAATAATATATTTTTATAATTTAGGTTGGATTGGATATTTGTTCCACAAAATTTATCGGTGGAATAATCTTATATAAGTTTTTGTGATAAAAAAAATGGAGTATTGTTACACTCCAATTTTTATTAAACACACTCTATTTTTATGGGTTTTGCTACAGTGCCGGCTCCAAGGAGAAGCGGCCTAGGCGGCCGCCTAGGGCCTCTTCTTGGCGGGGGCCTCAATTTTTTTTAAAATTTTTTTAAGTATTATTTTTTGTATATATTTAAAATATTACGTGAATCTATTTATTTTGTTTAAATTCGAAATCGTGGTCAATTTTTTGTATTTTTTTCCATCATTTATTTAGTAAAGAATATATATCTTTCTATTTAAACAAAATTCTCTTTTTTTCGTTAAATTGATCCACTCAAATGAATTAGTTTATTCAAATTGGGCCAAACATCTTTAGTTTATTTATTGAATGAGATTTATTTTTGTGTATTTTTGTATTGCGGTTGATTTTTTTTAATTGATTTAATTTTTGGTCTCGATATACTAGAATCTTGTAATTTGCTTATTCGACAATGAGAATGATTTTTACTTAATTAGATTATAATTATTCCTTGTTTAAGTTACTATTTAAATTATAATTTATATTTTTTGTCAGATTTGTTGTGACAAAAATATATTATTTATGCTTTTTTTTTAATTAGGAGATTCTTATTCTATTTGTATTATGCATTAATTCATCTCTGACTAATGAGATTTGAGAATTCATCAAGTTTTTTTTTAGTTTTAGTTTTATTTTTTATATTTCGATTCAATTGTTTATGTTATTATTTTTAGTTACAAAATTTTGAAAATTTGATTTTTAGATGAAGTGATTGTATCGATGTTTAATTAAAAAAAATTATATAGCTCTATCCCTTGAATATTTGCCTAGGGCCTCTATATTCTGGAGACGGCCCTGTTTTGCTATAATTTTACAATGTTACCCTTCAATCAATCTTAGAAAAGTAGTGTTTTAGGATAACTTCTATGAATCACTTCTCATATTTTCTTTTATAAAATTTTGAAATTTCGTGAAATTTTGTTATAAAAAACTAAAAAGTGCTTTCTGAAAACTCTCACAAATACTACCTAAATTCCTTGATAGTTTCTAATAAGTTATCTAAAACTTTACTAACTCAAAATATTATAGTTGTGTTTGGAAATATTTTTAAAATTTAAATAATATACAAAACAATTTCTTTTAAACAAATTCATCATTAAAAAATTATTAACCGTTCCAAGCAGACAACTTAACAAGGGTTACTCAACCATTCACTATTTTGTAGCATATTTTGAAAACGGTTGAGTAAAGTTTTCTTCTGATATAAGCTACACTTTTCATAAGGATCTCACATACTGTAACAAGAAAAGTTGTTTGATTGATCATGCTCAACATACAAGAAGTCGGAAGATCATAATGTTTCCCAAAAAAGACATAGTGTAGAGTTTTATTGCAGTTTTGTCTGTTTCCGCATTTGAATATGTCAAACTACTCATTTAGTGAATTGTATTATCCTTCAAGAAAGGGCGAAGACAACAATGTTTTTATTATTAATGAGGCTACAATCGAACATTAAATAAGACAATGAAAAATGCACTATAAAAGAAGGATGGCAAGAGAGAGTTCACATATAGAACAAACGCTTGAGATTTCAAACTTGTCAGAGACTTTCAAAGCTTGCATCCTTAAAGAATTTTCTGAGCACTCAAAAAGCTTCATATACCGAGTTCTCTTCAAAATCCTCTCTCAAGATATACCAGATCACCAAGGATCGACTAGGATTCTATAAACTTACTCAACCGCTTCTGTCAAGAATCACTTGATGAGTTGTTTGATAGTTTGAGTCTACGGATTCAAATCATTTATGTTTCTTTGTGTTGTTTGGATATCAGACGTGCTGTCTTAATCATAGGTTTACTAGGAGTTCCAATTTAGGTAATGGATAAGTCCTAAAATTGAAGTGGATTGTATACAAGAGTTGTATAAACCAAAATCTTATAGTACATTCCTTCTTAAGTGGAACAAGGGGATCAAAGACGTAGAAGGATTTTTGCATTAGAACTTCCATATATCTTGTGTTACTTACCTGACTTCACGTAGTAACTCGTACCCTATATTAAGTCAATAAAATGATCAAAAGTTACTAACCAAACAAATCAAGCGCTTAATTGGATTTAAGATACAATTCAAAGCTTTGGAACCATCGGAGAGTTCGGAAGATCCGAAGTGCAGTTTAGAAGCACTTAACTGGACCCTTGACAAGTTCTCAAACAAGACAGTTCAAAAGGCCCGAACATGTTCGGAGGCAATGTTCAAGATCGGATGCAACTTAACAGTTAAGAAAGCCCGAACTGGAGATCGGAATGTCCGATCCCTACCAGACAAGTAAGCCGATGAGTCTACGGTTGGATGCATGCCACGTGGCAGATCAGAAGGTCCGAAGTCCTGATCGGAGCTTCCGAAGCTAGCTGTCGTGAGTTGTCCCTGCATTGATGACTCATTCACTGCATGCAGAGTTCGGAAGGTCCGAAAGTGAGTTCGGAGCTTCCGAACTCAGACACCTCACACCCAGATACGTGTCGAGTATGCATAGTTCAGAATATCCGAACTCTGCCTATAAATAGGGACTCCGAGGCTTAGTTTCAACTCACAATTTCAATGACTCATTTCTTGATTCGGTTATATATTGAGGGTCCGACAATAGTGATGTGCTTCTAGAATAACGAAGGAGTCGTTACTTGAATATAGGGCTATCGACATCAATGGGCTGACGACAGATGAATGTGTGGTCTGAGAATATTATTAGAAAATAAAAATATTTGTTAGCTTAGTTAAGGCTTTGAAAGCACATTTAATGATATGATAGCTACATGACTGTAGGTTTGGAACCTAGGCCCTATTATACTCAATCTATCACCTAGAGGTAATAATTACTGATTGAGATTTCAGCTGGGTATGCATGCTTATATGTTGTATTTATGTGTCATGATACATGTTTTACTGCTTTTCATACATACTGCATGCGTACATACACGTTGAGTCGTATCTTCTTCGAGATGGTCTTTCTTGTAGGGTCACTCAGCCCTACAACTGTTATATTATCTAACACCGGGAGTTACCACAATGGAGGAGACTGACACTACGATGACCTAGACGAGTGTGTGAGCCACCCCCGGTCAGATTCTCAGATGGTGCTACATACTATCTGGCGCTTAGTCTGAGTAGAACTTGGTAGTTGACCAGACACCCAGTCATCTCATGATGCATGCATCATATTAGTTTTGTATACTCAAACTTTCGTATTAAACCATTGTCGCTCACATCCTTGGTATTACCTTGGAAATCTCATTCCACGGGACATCTCTCAAGTTGGACGGAGCGGGAGGATATTCAAACTTGGTGTATACTCAAACTTTCGTACTAGACCATTTATAATAAGATTACATGCCTACAGTTAATTATGTGAATATTGTTGTATGAATACATTGGATTTTTAGTACCGATTGTATGACGCCGATTTATCATGTACTAGGTTTTTAAGTTTTCGCAATAAACTCTGTTATTTTAATCATTTTAGTTATTAAGCTAATTGCATGCTTAATACGGCTAGTTAGTATGTGATCCGAGTTGGATCGATACACTGCATCTTATTATCTTATTGGTGTTGTCTTGAGTTGAGTATAAACTAAAAAAATTCTATCGGACCGTTTTCCGCACTTATTGTGGTTTGACCGTTTTTTAGAGTTGAGAAATCAAGTCTTGTTTAGCTAACTTTACCAAGAACTGCATTATTTGTCAGTGTTGTAGAATTTTTTTTTAAAAATATTTATTTACCTCCTCTAAACACTCAATTGATTGTAACATTTCGTAAATCCAGTTAGTTTTTATAGATCTTATTAAAAAAAATTGACTAACATTTTGTATATCTTACAAAATCTTGAAATAAAATGAATAATTAAATTTTAAGATCAACAAAAGATCCTTTTATTATTTATGGACATGAAGAAAAAACCAGGAAAACAATTATAGATGTTGAAATTATCATTGTTATGAATAAAATGATTGTATTTGAGTTTGAACGTAAATAAAGATTGATCGTCATTAGGAAGAGTTACACTATCTCCTACTTTAATTTCCTCTGTAATTTTTTCGGATTTGGTTTAATGTTATATGTCATGTTTATTTTTTTAAAAAAAATATTGATCGTTGTTCTAAAAAAAATTATGTATCACACAATATGCAAGTTTGCGTTTTTATTAAAACTCAAATCTACATAATTAATTAAGGTCAAGGAGTGAAAAATCTGTAGCAAAGAAAAACCAAATTTTCGAATCTCAAGAGCCTATCCCAAACTGGCAAACTTCACACCAAAAACTAAACATTTCAATTCTGAAAAAAAAAATAACATTTCAAGATTTACAGACTTCCTTGACATCTCCATCAATATATACCTGGTAAACAAAATATGTGTAAGATTTTCGCGAGACGTATCGACCGACGACACACACACACACACACACACATATATATATATATATATATATAGTTAAAAGTAATATTGTTGACATAAAAATCAATATTTTTAATGGTGGATCAAGTCGGAGTCTCGGATATCCACATCGCAAAAATGATCTAAAAAAGTCTTAGAGGAGTTTTCGCGATAAAATATTCTAAATTTTAGATGATTAATCAATTTCAAACATTTGCTTTAAATAAACTAATCAAAATTAATTAATTACCTTTGATGTATATTTGATTATCCACATCCACACACAAACTTCTATTATGAGAAAAATTATTAAAATATAAACATATGATCGAATTGGTTGACATATAATTTAATCATACATTAGTCAAGTCTAATTACTTGGACCCAAATTATATAAACTGGACGTTCGTTTACTTTTTAAAAAAACTTCGGATATATAGGAGCAAATTCTTTCATGTTATTGATTCTAAATGACATAAATTACGTTATGTGAAAGTTGATTCGTATATGCTGTAAAAAAATATATATATTTTGAATGGATATATTTTTATTCTACTTTATTGTTTTTTTAAAAAAAATTATAAAATGTTTTAAAAATTATTTTAAAAATAAACTATTTTATAAAAAAAAATTTAAAGTTAAATAGATAAAATCATTTTTAAAGTTAAAAAGAACATTTAGCTATAAGACAAATGATTTTTAGTTAAAAATAATTAAGAATGTTTTTTTGGACAACTAAAATCTTTTAATTTTCATCTAACTGATTTTTTTATTCTGAAAAAAATTTAAAAAACACATTTTAATTGTTATTTAACAACTGTATTTGAAAAAAAAAATTAAAAAAAAATTTGAATGACATTTTATAAAAAAAAAATTATCTGAACATATATTTTAAGTCTTTAAAATATGTGTCCTCACAAAAGTGAAGACCGTTAATAGTATCTTTTTTTTTATTATTATTTTGAATCACGAAGGTATCTTTCTGAGGAGAAGAATAGTGTAATATATTTTTAAAAATATATGGAAAAGTGTGACATCATGAAGTGACAAAGGGGCCAACAAAGATTATATTAAACAAATTAATGATTATCTTGACACGTCATCGTGACTCACAAGCTTATATATATAGGTATGTTGTATATATAAATAAATAAATTCCTTTCAAAAAAATATATAAATAAATAAATGGTATAGTTTCTATGTGAAACGGAAGACGGGTTGATCCGATCTATACTCGTTTTATGCATAAAGTGAAAAACAATATTTTTAGTATAAAATAATATTTTTTTCATGGACATCGATAGTATTATAAAAAAAAATTGTGATAAATATAAGAGAAAACAAAATTTTTGAATTAGTTTCTACTGAATTTACTTGTATTTTCAAATGGAAATTACATAAACATGTCTAATTTTCCCTCCGCTAAGTTTTCAACTTGAGGAAAATAATTTCACATAAACATTCATGATTAAGATAATTTTAACAATCCATAAACTTGGTTTCAAAAAAAAAAACAATCCATATGTTATAATATTATGGATGTCAAGATAATCAAAGATTGAGTTATTATAGAGTTATATTCAAATCTCAAAGAGATGATATAGAATCGTGATCATATCAATTTATTTGATCTTATCTCCAGTTTCTTGTACCTATAAATAAGTCACTAATGTAACACATTCAATATATTAAATTTACTTGTTTTCTTTGCATATTCTTTGATTAGTTTCTCCTTTATTTTATAACACGTTATCAGCACGATTTGCTATCACTTTTAACAAAAATCACCGTGAAAAGTAGACGCATCTCATCGTTCACTTCGTGAATTTTTCATGCTTGCTTTTCTCATTCGTGACACGTGACTAGTTCATCATCTTCTTTTTATTTGTTAAACTGCATATGTTAACTTACGTGGATGTCTTCCATTAATTCATGTTTTCTTTGTTTTGTTAAATTCATTGAATTAAAAGCATGGCTACTTGGTTATACGTCATTATCAGATTTTAGCATTTTGATTGGTGATTTGATTTATTAAATCTATGCATACGCATGAGCATAACATATATATGAATTCAACTCATATTATTTTGTCTGTTTTATTAAATTATGTCTATTTCATGAATTATCATCTTAAATACATGTTCGAATTTATTTTATCATTTATTGATGAATATTATATGATTCTTAATTTTTTTTTAGATTTCATCATGTCGAATATCTCAAAGCTTGAATTTGCCGCTCTTGATATCTCCGGCAAGAATTATCTCTCTTGGATACTAGATGCTGAAATACATCTAGATGCTATGGGTATTGAAAATACAATCAAAGATGAAAATAATGAATCACCGCAAAATCGCGCAAAGGCTATGATATTCCTTCGTCACCATCTTTATGATGGTTTGAAAATTGAGTATTTGAGGATAAAAGATCCGCTTGATCTATGGAATAATTTGAAAGAGAGATATAGCCATCAAAAGACCGTGATTCTCCCAAAAGCACGCTATGACTGGATGCATTTGCGCTTACAAGATTTTAAGTTTGTAAGTGAATATAATTCTGCATTATTTCGCATCAGTTCACAATTGAAATTGTGTGGAGAGAAAATAACGGATGATGATTTGTTGAAAAAAACGTATTCCACGTTTCATGCCTCTAATGTTCTCCTGCAACAGCAGTATAGAGAGAAAGACTTCAAAAAGTATTCTGAATTGATTTCATGTTTGCTTGTGGCTGAGCAAAATAATGAATTATTGATGAAAAATCATGAAATCCGTCCCACTGGAGCCAACCCATTCCCTGGAGTGAATGCGGCAATGCATGATGAAAAGAGGAAACAAAATAAGACCGAAGTTGGTCGTGGTCGTGGTCATGGTCATGGACGTGGTCGTGGTCGTGGACGTGGCCGTGGCCGTGAGCGTCGTCGAGGACGCTTTCATCCGTATAATCGTGGGCATGAAGAGCCACGTGACTATAGTCATAGCAATCAAAAGAATACAAATTACCAAAAATGGGGTAATGACCAAGGAAAGAAAGTTGAAAGTGATCAAAATAATAAGCCAAAGAAATCAGAAAATGAGTGCTATAGATGTGGAATAAAAGGGCATTGGTATCAAAATTATCGTACGCCCAAACACCTTGTTGATCTCTATCAAGCATCAAAAGAAAAGGCAAATGATACAGAGACCAATTTTATTTATCGAGGTGAAGATTTAAGCCAAGTCCCATCTTTCTCGGCACCTTTCGATGTCTCCATTTCTTTGAAAACCCGGATGAGAGAATTGATCATTTGATTGGAGATGGCAGTGTGCAGAATTATTAAATATTTTATCTATCATTTAGTTATATGTTTTGATTTATTTAAGTGTAATGTTTTTGAGTTATTTTTATTTGAGACAATATTAAGTTGGTTTAATTGTTTTTATTATGAATAAAAGTTATTTATTTCATATTGTCTTTATTATGAATATTTTCTTATTCTTATTAATTTTATTATTTTGAATAGAATATGGACTTTGGACATGAAGTCAATGATGGAGATTTATGTCTTGTTGATAGTGAGACAACGCATTCTATATTTAAGAAGGATAAATATTTCTCATATTTGCAAATGAGAAAAATTAATGTCAACACAATTTGTGGTAGTACAAACATTATTGAAGGCTCCGGAAGAGCAAATATTATATTACATGGAGGGACAAATTTTATTATCAATAATGCATTATTCTCTCCTAAGTCTCAAAGGAATTTATTGAGCTTTCAAGATATCCGATGGAATGGATATCATATTGAGACTGTAAGCCAAGAAGAAAAAGAATATCTTTTTATTACGAAAGAAATGTCGGGAAAGAAATACATTGTTGAAAAATTACCGACATTTACTTCTGGCTTATACTACACAAAAATAAATGTAGTAGAGATCAATGCCACAGTTGACCAAAAAGTCATTGATATGAATACGTTTATGACTTGGCATAACCTTTTGGGACATCCTGGTTCTACAATGATGCGAAAAATTATAGAGAATTCACATGGGCATCAATTAAAGAACAAGAAGGTTCTAAATTTTAAAGAATTCTCATGTGATGCATGTTCTCAAGGCAAATTAATTATTAGGCCTTCACGGAATAAAGTTGGTATTGAATCACCTACATTTTTGGAAAGAATACAAGGTGATATTTGTGGACCAATTCACCCATCATGTGGACCATTTAAATATTTTGTGGTTTTGATTGATGCATCAACAAGATTGTCACATGTATGTTTACTATCATCTCGCAACTTAGCGTTTGCTAGATTATTGGCTCAAATAATTCGATTAAGAGCACAATTCCCAAAATATCCTATTAAGAGGATTCGTCTTGATAATGCCGGTGAATTCACATCCCAAACTTTTAATGACTATTGCATGTCAATTGGGATAATTGTTGAACATTCTGTTGCTCATGTTCATACACAAAATGGTCTCGCTGAGTCATTGATTAAACGTCTCCAATTAATAGCTAGACCATTAATGATGAGAACGAAACTCCCCACGTTAGTTTGGGGACATGCTATTTTGCATGCAGCAACACTTATACGCATCAGACCTACTAGTTATCATGAATTCTCCCCTTTACAATTAGTTTTTGGCCAAGAGCCTAATATTTCCCATATAAGAATTTTTGGGTGTACGGTGTATGTTCCAATTAGTCCACCACAACGCACTAAAATGGGTCCTCAAAGGAGATTGGAAATATATGTTGGATATGATTCTCCATCGATTATCAAATATTTAGAGCCCACGACGAAAGATATTTTCACGGCACGATTTGCCGATTGTCATTTTGATGAAACAAAATTTCCAACATTATGGGGAGAAAATATGAGATCACCAAGTGAATTAACTTGGAATGCATCACTATATCAATTTGATCATCGGACAAGTGAATGTGAAATTGAAGTTCAAAGAATAGTCCACTTGCAAAATATTGCAAATAAATTACCTGATGCATTTAGTGATGTGAAAAGGGTGATTAAGTCATACTTACCGGCTGCTAATGCTCCAGCACATATTGATGTTCCCAAAGAAACATCAAATGATGAGTCAATTGCTCGACTCAAGCGTGGTAGACCAATTGGGTCCAAAGACAAAAATCCACGAAAAAGAAAAGGAGAAAATAATATGAATCAACATATTGAGATATCTGATTCATTGATTTATAACTCTAAAAAAGTTGATCATCAAATCCCCAATGAAGTGTAAGTACTTGACAATGAAGAGATCTCGATAAATTATGTCAAAACGGGAAAACGATTAAATCGAGCAAAAATTATTGTCGACAATAAGTTTGCATATGTCATGGCATTTGATGTTGTTAATGAAGATGATGATCTAGATCCTAAATCTATTACTGAATGTCGTAATAGACATGATTGACCAAATTGGAAAAAGGCAATACAAGAAGAGTTAAACTCACTAGCAAAACGTGAGGTTTTGGGACCTGTTGTCCAAACACCAAAAGGGGTAATTGTAGTACCCCGTAACCGAAATTGGTAATTAAGAGATTAATTATGTTAATTAAACCAATTTGGTATCTGAAGGATCGGAAGCTCCGAAGGTGAGATCGGAAGCTTCGATCAGGATCGGAAGCTCCGATCGATATTACGTCATGCATGACGTGTGGCAGGATCGGAAACTCGGGATTGGAAGCTCCGATCGCCCTATCCGAAGTCAACCAGTGAGATTTTGACATGTGGCAGATAAGGATGTTCGGAAGCTCCGATGGCAGGATCGGAGGTTCCGATTGATGCCTATAAATATAAGGTCTGAGACATTCATTTCTTGCCAATTCCGAATTCTCTCCTTCGCCCTCATGATCCTATTTTAAGGCTTTGGGTACTCTTATTCTAGAGTTGGAGTATGATATTTGTTTTAGTATAGTCAGACAGTGTTTGACATAGTAGCGGAGCAGTGCTAGTGTTGTAGAGCCGTGTTCGAGGCTGTGGATTTACAGTAGGGGAGTGCCCTAGTTGCGGGATAGTCGCCATCAGTGGGCTGACGACGGACGCAGACTTGATGATAGGCTTGGAACCTAGAGTGGGACTACTAGGACTGCCTTAGAAAGGTACGCAAGTACTGACTGAGATTGCCAGCGGATATGCATGCTTATATGTTGCATTTATGTGGTTGCATGTTATTATTGTTATGCGGCATGTGCATATCATCTTGTGCCTGTACATCTGTATATCTTTCGAGATGAGCCAGTTAGGGTTGCTCAGCCCTGTTAGGATGTTTGATATCGAGTACCCTTAGGTACTGATACCTCGAGGACTCCGTGGTCCGCATTCGGGATTCGGGAATGAGTGGTCGCACACAGTGGTTTGCTACCCCGATGTGACGAGCTTATATCCCAGGCGCCAGTTTGAGCAGTTTGTATACAGTTATCCCAGATATGGATACCCGGTCATTTGCATGCATCATATTTGTATGTTTATCCGTGCTTTCGTATTGAGCTTAGAGCTCACGTCCAGTATTTTCTGTGTATCTGGATACCCTATTCGATGGGGCAGGTATAGGTGCAGGATTGAGCACCAGGAGCCTGGAGTAGCCAGTAACCTTGAAGACAGCAGGATTAGCTGTAGGTTTTATTTAAAGTAATTCGATTGGGTTGTATAAATCGAGTTTGATTAGCCGGTTGTATTCTGCCGGTCTACTTGTATTTAGTCTTCCGCAGCAATTTGATTTATTGCATGCTTAATTATGCTCTTATCTCTGATTAGTTAGTGGATCCGGGTCGGGTCGCTACATTTATGGTATCAGAGCACTGCATGCAAGGGACTTAGGAAATTGATAATAAGACTTCTTGATTATCCTTGTAGGATTGATTGAGGCCTAGCGAAAGAAGATTTGTTTCTTCATTGCCGAGGTTTGCGGCATAAGTCTTTACTATAAGGAATGCAGCAGTGATGAGAACACCAGTAGTAGCATATCGATAGATAGACTGACTGCTGTGGACGGTTCATCATTCGATGCATTGGGATATTGCCCGAAGAATATATGGATTTCAACCAGGGAAGATTGGAAGGGAAGATCGAGTATATCGCGTCAGATACCTCTGAGGGCTTTTTGGAATGAATGGTGTATAATAATACATGTGGTTCCAGTCCTTGAAGATTCTCCACTCGTAGTTGGAGAGATTGTCAGATAGACCTTTACCAGGGAATACCTTGAGTGCCTAAGGCATGACAGGTTTCGAACGTAAGGTCTGTAAACTCGTGCAGAACATGGTTTGCTGGTATGCTTGTATCGATGCTTTTAGTAGGCATACGAAAAACTTCATGTTCAAAAGCATGATTTGGATACAAGAAGAACGCTGATGGTAGATCGTGAGCAGAATAAGTCGACTGACATGCACTGACGCAGAGCATAGCTGGTTAGCTATCACGTGCCATTTCTCCAGAGTTCTTCGCTGGAGGACATGTAGAGAGACTTGGACGGAAGTATGCTTGTATCGATGCGTGTGTCGATTGGAAGCTTCATGCTCAAGGAGTGAAGACAAGTCGACGATTTTAAATACTGTATTGATGTATTTGTAAACAGTATTTCAGTTGTAATAAATCATCAGAATTTGGTAGTATCGGTTCAAGTTATTGGATGTACATTTTGTTGTATTTTGAATACTGTATGTATTACATGGGATTGTAATAAAGGAAATTTTACATAACTTGAAGTAATGATACATGTTTTACTTATTCAAAGATTCGTGTTTGATTACAAGTAATTTTTACTAAGTTTGGCTTGGAATTAGTTGACTAATCAACTAGGATAGCTCATGAATTTTGAGTAAGTCAACGGTAACGGATTGACATGAGGTTAGTCTAGGTGTCTTCCTAGGGCTGACCTAATTAGTCGTTTGACTGAGTTAGTGTCATTGATGAGGTAATTCATCTGGGAGCATGGAAATATCGATCTTGTTTGGAATTTTGAGTTTTTGTTCTAAGTTGTTTCCTTAGGACGGTAGTCTGATTGACCTGCATAGGTTGAGACTTCGTGATGATGGGATTTCATCGGGATACCAAGTCGGGTATATGTCAAGAGTTGTGGACTATGACCATGACTAGACATGATGGAGCGCGACCCTATGCCAGTGTTACTCTAGGAGTCTTTCGTACTTCGGAGAATGCTTGGAAGCCTTCGTGCTTCAGGATTTGGCGGTGGGAAGGCTACTTAGTGTAGAGTTTTGGTAACAGTCACGACGGGGTATGACATTGGATTGGATGCCTGGTTAGGTGTCAGCGGTTTAGATATCGTCTGACTGTCGTCAGATATATTGGTTTGCAGTTTTGTCACAAGGACCAGTCTTGGAGGGATTTTCCTTGACGAGTACGTACTCTGAACAGATAGTTTTAGCCTATTGGATACTGCTAGACTAGTGGATCTAGTCGGGGTTTGGATGCTCTTGTGATAGGGGCTATCCAGGAGTTTTGGTTTGTGAAATTCCTGAAACATTTGACTCGGAGATGAGTAGTTTTCAGCATTAATGGTTTCTTTCAGTGATAGATTATATCCGATGCTAAGGATTGTACATGAATATTTGAGGCGTGAGGATAGCGTGATTTATGGCAGTGTACACTTGGTGATGATTTTAGGTGGGACACTGCGGCAAGTAACCTCAGTCTCGATTTGTTGCAGTCTTAGTAAGAGATATAGTTATCAGGAGCAAGTTTAGCGACAGTTGGTAGTGAGTCAGTATCGATGCGAGATTAGTACTGGTGACTACTAATAGCTATTGTCTGACTTTGTCAGAGATAGGTGAGTTGAATCAGCTGTGATTCTTTTGATTCCAAGTATTTGGGATATGCGGACACATGGCCGTGAGATCATGATTATTGATCGAGCCATGTGAGATTTCAAATGACCAAGACCTAGCGGATGGTTGCCATATTTTGGTTGGTGCTGACAAGTTGTGTGATAGTCACAACTTATCGACGAGGTCGATTGGTGGAGCAGATCAGTAATTAAGATATCATGAACCGAGAGATACTTGGGACGATACTATAAGTCGTCGTGCTTATAAGTTTGGATCCTTTAAGTAAATGTCTCGGAACAGTAAGAGAATTATTTGCATTCAGGATTCTCGGGTGGTTGAGATTTTCGGAGTGCAGTCGTTTGGACTTTCAAGTTCGATAGATCACGGGAGGTGATTGCATGTTTTGACTTTGGAAAGTCATGGCTAGTTCGATAACTCGGGTAAAGTTATCAGTGGTAAGAGAAGACATAATTGATCTGAACATTGCTTGGTATTAGCAATGGTTGACCCAGTTTTGGAAATAGAATTGTTCCATGCTATTGGATTACAGTTTTGGGAATTGTTAGCCGAATACTTGTTTAGGCATTTCCAGCAGTTTTCTCGGAGGATTTTCGTTAAATTGTGATTCGACGAGTGTTGCGGAATTCAATGAGCATTAGCAGGCCGATATCAGTTGAAACGACCCTAACTCTCTAAATGTAAATAAATATGCGGAAATTTTTTTTTTTTATACTTACTAAGTAAAAATATGTACATATATGCCCATACATATATGCACAGTATAAATAGATTTAAAAATAAATAACTTAAATAAAAATGCAACCTTTAATAAATTAAATATCTGAGTCAAATATTTAATAAAATACTGACATAAACAAAATAAATAAAATTTGCATGCACTTAAAATATTTAAATAAAATGAGTAATAATATACACCACTGAAAATAAATAAATAAAATGTATGACATGATAAAAATATTCAAAATATGACGTAGACTCAGACAACGGTCACGGGGTTACTGCATGTCCGCTCATAGGTCCTCGCCGCCGGTGGGTACTACGTCTTTCTCTACGTACTCACTTGTACCATATCAGTGTAGTGAGCCTAGAGGCCCAACATGCTAACATAACAAGAGTTTAAAATAATTTAAATCACTTTAATACTAATACATAACATATACATGAATGAGCATGCTTAAAAAATATCATGAACATAACATAAACTTAAATTAAACTTGAATATCATAATAATACATAAACATTGTTGAGCAAAGTATTTTCTAACATCGAAAGGTAGTCTCCATAGTGTAACCATACATACATTAAATACTGATCAGCGTGGTAAACCAACGTACGTGGCGGTGACGAATCACCTCTTAAATTGGCAGTAAACTGCCCTTCAATAGTTCACATATGGGGACGAATCCCCCTTAAATTGTCACACTACTTCAACTTCCAACATAAAATTATTTTCTTTTGCTCAACCTTAAACATTAAATCATGCATGAAAATTATTTCATGAATGCATGTACTTAAATAAAATGTGTGTCCTTCATATATATTTAATTTAATTTCATACTAACATATAAATATTAAAAATAACTTCCATGCATAAAAATAATTAAATATATATTCAGGACACATGCAATTTTTCATGGATTGTACTGAACTGCTGGCCCTAACACTCAAGCCCATTTTCTTAAATTCTGGCCCATTAACACTGAGACTGGCCCATTAACAAACTTAAGCCCAAAAATACATTTCTAAGCCCAATTTACTTATTCAAGCCCATTAATGCATTCCTGGCCCAATAACAACCTATTCTGGCCCAATGGGCCCAAAAGCCCAAAGACTGGCCCAATAACTTCCATGGGCCCCCAAGCCCATAAAAATTATTGGACTAACTTAATTAAATTTAGATAAACTCAAAAAAAATGATTAATTTAACCCAAAATAATTAAATGGAACCCAATTAAATTTTGGGATTTAATTAGGCCCATTAAACACTTAAACTTAAATAATATCTTAAAAATAAAGAATATCCGAGCCCGTCTAACTTAACCCGGACCCGGACCAACCCGACTTGACCCACTACTTTCCAGACCCGACCAGATCAGCCCCCAAAGCTCAAACCCGATCACCCTCTTCCCTGCACTGCTGCGGCCACGAGCAGCTGCAAAGAACACCGGCGGCCGCCCTGCTCCGGCCACCCACCGGCCGGAGAACCACACCTAGGACCTAGCCCACATCTAAACGTTTCCAACAAGCTAAAAACCGACCAAAACCATGACCTATAGCTCTCAAACAAAGCTCTGCACCGGAGCTGTTCCCAAATCGCGTGCAGGTAGGAGCAGTGGCAGCGTTTTCGATCGTGCCACTAGATCCGACCACCAAAAATCATGAAACCACTTGCAAAACTTAGCCAACATCTAGGGGTTTCCAATGCAACAAACCTTACCCAAAACCATGCCCGGAGGAAGGAGAACGAAGCATTCTCCCACAGCCCCAGAACCTGCATGAGCCACCCATGACAGAATTCAATTTGTTTCGTTCCAGCCCTTCTCTAACCTTAACAGATCAAATAGCCCAAGTCTAGGGACCCTAGGACATCCATGAATCTTGGCCTAGCAGCCATACACGCCCATGCTAAAATAAAAACGTGAGATGATGAAAAAAAACCCCAAGAAAACCATGCGCTTACAAACAAAAGTTCGAAAATTCAATCCATGTTTGTGCAAGACTTTGATCGAAAATTCTCCTGATGCAAACACACACATACAAATATACTTACTGAAAAGGTGCGAAATAAAGGAAGGAAACATGCCTTGCACCATTAAAAGAAGAAGTAGGAGCGTGTAGAACAAATCCGGGACGACGAACAACCTTGAAGCTTCGAAAAAAAAACGTCTATGGAGCCTTAGGCTTGCTGATCGATGAATGGAGAAGGAGAAGAGTGGAGGAGAAAACTGATGGAGGCGGCTAGGTTTTAATGTAGGGTAGAAAATTTGTTTTTGATTTAATTAGAATATAGGGTAATTAAAATATTAATAAGGGTTTTAAATATACAATATATATAACTTAAAAACTCTAAATAATAAGTACAATCTGATAACTAACTTAAAAATCTCGAAATAATTATTTTAGGGAATTTTAAAGGTAATTAAAAGTCAATATTTTGGCTAAATTTGGATAAAAAAGGACTCCTAAAATTATATAAAATTAAATACTGAAAATTTTGAGGAGATAAAACTCAAAATAATATTTTTGGGCTCTTAAAAGGCTCATGAAATAAATTGGATAGAAAGTTGTCATCTCGTCCGTCCACGGTCCCGTCTACGCGATAAAATAATTAAATTTCCATAAATCATGAAAAATCACTAATTATGGGTTAAATGCTTAAAAATAACTTAAAACATGCACAAATAATTTCACATAATTATTTAATCCATAATCTAAAATTCTAAATAAATAAAATCCCTAATTATGCATGCGAATTTACGTACTAAAATTACTGGGTGTTACATCAGTTGTTTGTTCGTGGGATGATACGACAGCTGAGACTGTGTTCAGAGTCTAGTGAGATTGTTGTCGGTGATTTCCCAGTACGTTCTGATGTGCTATGCCATTGAGGTGTTGGGATCGACCGAGATCTATCGGGTAAATTCGTTGGTTTACCGCATGTGTCATGGATTGCGCGAAGGGTTGAGGTGAACTAGTTTTGTTCATCTTGGTAGCAAGTCAAGTGTGGCTTGTGATTGTTATCTATGGTTGGATAACCAGTGTTGCGAATTCAATTGATATCTCGAGTGACGAGATAGTGGTGATCTTTAATCTAGACTACTAATGTTGTAGATGTTGCGGTCCCATCTATGTGTTCAGCATTATAGCGGTGATATTCTTTGAGAATATTAGTCAGCATCGAAGAAAATAAGTACGGAATGTAAGTCTGTCGATGATAGGAACTTTCGGGATTGGTTGTATCTCGTCTTTTCGTTAGTACGAACTGATTCTAGCAAGAGGGATAGTCGGTATCAAGTGGTATACTTGACGAGGAACTATCACTGCTAAGGTTCGTAGGAACAGTGGGTATTCGAAGAGCAGTCGAGAGCACTCTATTGATCGTAAGGCTCGGTTATACATCCAAAAGATCGTTCTACTTTATGGATGCCGGTGGGCATTGTCAGCGATCGAGACCCAGGTTTACTTCCATATTCTGGGGGAATGTCCAGCGTGCTACGAGCACTGCTTTCAGTTTAAATACTGAATATCATCCAGAGACAGATGGTCAGATGGAGAGCGCTATCCATACCTTGGGAGGACACCTGTTGAGGCATTGTACGGGCGACTTGTCATACTCCATTCTTCTAGAAAGAAGTGGGGGAGACAGTATTTCTGAGAATGTCACTTTTTCGTAAGATTTTCAGATTTGGTCTTAAAGGCAAGTTGTCTCCCAGGTATATCGGTCCGTTTGAGATCTTGGAGAACATTGGCGATTTCGCTTATCGACTAGCTTTGCCACCGCATCTTTCCAGTATTCACGACGTGTTCCACGTATCACTGTTGCGACGGTATGTGGCGGATGAGTCTCATATTCTGCAGCGGTCTGAGGTTCAAGTGAGCAAGGATTTGACCTATGCTGAGAAACCTATTCGTATCCTGGATTATAAGGATAAGGTTTTACGGAACAAAATCATTCCTTTGGTTTTAGTTCAGTGGCAGCGCCGAGGCACTGAGAAAGCTACTTGGGAGCTTGAAGAAAGAATGCGTGAAGACCATCCTGAGTTGTTTTGATTTCAGTTTAGAGTTGTATTCGGTTGTAACGTTTGATTTGAATAAGGAATGTTTCTGTACCTTGTATTGCATTCGGTACTTAAGATCTATTTTCGAGGACGAAATATCTTAAGTGGGGGAGAATGTAGTGCCCCGTAACCGAAATTGGTAATTAAGAGATTAATTATGTTAATTAAACCAATTTGGTATCTGAAGGATCGAAAGCTCCGAAGGTGAGATCGGAAGCTCCGATGCAGGATCGGAAGCTCCGATCGATATTACGTCATGCATGACGTGTGGCAGGATCGGAAACTCCGATCGGGATCGGAAGCTCCGATCGCCCTATCCGAAGTCAACCAGTGAGATTTTGACATGTGGCAGATAAGGATGTTCGGAAGCTCCGATGGCAGGATCGGACGTTCCGATCAAGGATCGAAAGTTCCGATCGAGGATCGGAGGTTCCGATCGATGCTTATAAATATAAGGTCCGAGGCATTCATTTCTTGCCAATTCCGAATTCTCTCCTTCGCCCTCGTGATCCTATTTTAAGGCTTTGGGTACTCTTATTCTAGAGTTGGAGTAGGATATTTGTTTTAATATAGTCAGACAGTGTCTGACATAGTAGCGGAGCAGTGCTCGTGTTGTAAAGCCGTGTTCGAGGCTGTGGATTTACAGCAGGGGAGTGCCCTAGTTGCGGGATAGTCGCCATCAGTGGGATGACGACGGACGCAGACTTGATGATAGGCTTGGAACCTAGAGTGGGACTACTAGGACTGCCTTAGAAAGGTACGTAAGTATTGACTGAGATTGCCAGCGGATATGCATGCTTATATGTTGCATTTATGTGGTTGCATGTTATTATTGTTATGCGGCATGTGCATATCATCTTGTGCCTGTACATCTGTATATCTTTCGAGATGAGCCAGTTAGGGTTGCTCAGCCCTGTTAGGACGTTTGATATCGAGTACCCTTAGGTACTGATACCTCGAGGACTCCGTGGTCCGCATCCGGGATTCGGGAATGAGTGGTCGCACACAGTGGTTAGCTACCCCGATGTGACGAGCTTATATCCCAGGCGCCAGTTTGAGCAGTTTGTATACAGTTATCCCAGATATGGATATCCGGTCATTTGCATGCATCATATTTGTATGTTTATTCGTGCTTTCATATTGAGCTTAGAGCTCACGTCCAGTATTTTTTGTGTATCTGGATACCCTATTCGATGGGGCAGGTATAGGTGCAGGATTGAGCACCAGGAGCCTGGAGTAGCCAGTAACCTTGAAGACAGCAGGATTAGCTGTAGGTTTTATTTAAAGTAATTCGATTAGGTTGTATAAATTGAGTTTGATTAGCCGGTTGTATTCTGCCGGTCTACTTGCATTTAGTCTTCCGCAGCAATTTGATTTAATGCATGCTTAATTATGCTCTTAACTCTGATTAGTTAGTGGATCCGGGTCGGGTCGCTACAGTAATTCCTGTGGGTTGTAAATGGGTTTTTGTACGAAAAAGAAATGAGAAAAACGAAGTGACTAGATATAAATCTCGATTAGTAGCACAAGGTTTTTCTCAAAGACCCGGCATTGATTATGAAGAGACGTACTCTCGTGTGATGGATGCAATTACATTCCGATATCTTCTTGGCATGGCCGCACAAGAAAGACTTGAAATGCGTCTTATGGATGTTGTTACTGCATACTTGTACGGGAAACTTGATAATGATATTTACATGAAAATCCCTGAAGGATTTAAGATATCAGAAGAATTTGCTTCAAATTTTGCAAATGTTTGCTCCATTAAACTACAAAGATCCTTGTATGGACTAAAACAATCTAGGCGTATGTGGTACAAGAGACTTAGCGACTATTTGTTGAAAGAAGGCTACAAAAATGATCCAATTTTCCCATGTGTTTTTATTCAAAAGAATGGATCAAATTTTGTCATTATTGCTGTATATGTCGATGATTTAAATATCATTGGAAGTCCCGAAGAACTTGAAAAGACAGTTGATGTCTTGAAAAAGAAATTTGAGATGAAAGATTTAGACAAAACAAAATTTTGTCTTGGTTTACAAATTGAACATCTGACGGATGGAATTTTAGTCCATCAATCCACATATACAAAAAAAGTGTTGAAGCGATTTTATATGGATAAAGCCCATCCATTGAGTTCGCCCATGGTTGTTCGATCCCTTGATGTGGAAAAGGATATTTTTCGACCTCGTGATGAGCAAGAAGAACTACTTGGTCCAGAAGTACCATATCTTAGTGCAATTGGTGCATTGATGTACCTTGCTAATAGCACCAGACCAGACATAGCATTTGCTGTAAATTTGTTGGCAAGATATAGTTCTTCTCCTACACGAAGGCATTGGAATGAAATTAAACATTTATTTAGATATCTTCAGGGCACTCGTGATTTGGGTTTATTTTATTCTAATGCTTGTAATTTGCAATTGATTGGTTATGCAGATGCTGGGTATCTATCTGATCCACATAAAGGAAAATCACAAACTGGGTACTTATTTACTTATGGTGGAACGGCTATATCCTGGAGATCTACGAAGAAAACCATGGTCGCTACCTCATCAAATCATGCAGAAATACTTGCAATCCATGAAGCTAGTCGAGAATGTGTCTGGTTGAGATCAATGATTCATCATATAAAAGAGGAATGCGGCTTGTCTTCTACTAAAAACATAGCGACAATACTTTACGAAGACAATGCGGCATATATTGCTCAACTGAAAGATGGATTTATCAAAGGCGATAGGACAAAACATATATCTCCAAAGTTCTTTTTCACCCATGATTTGCAAAAGAAAGGTGATATTGAAGTTCAACAAATTCGCTCATGTGATAACCTGGCCGATCTTTTCACAAAATCATTGCCCACATCAACTTTTGAAAAATTGGTGTACAAGATCGGAATGCGGCGACTTAGAGATTTCAAGTGATGTTCGCAACAGGGGGAGTTAATCCAAACTGCACTCTTTTTTCCTTGTTCATGATTTTTCCCAAGTGGTTTTTCATGACAAGGTTTTTAACGAGGCAGTTTAGCAATAACGAGGGATGTTGTATTCTTTTTCCTTCGCTAGGTTTTTATCCCATTGGGTTTTTCCTAGTAAGGTTTTAACGAGGCACATCCGTCGATTGACATCCAAGGGGGAGTGTTATAATATTATGGATGTCAAGATAATCAAATATTGAGTTATCATAGAGTTATATTCAAATCTCAAAAAGATGATATAGAATCGTGATCATATCAATTTATTTGATCTTATCTCCAGTTTCTTGTACATATAAATAGGTCACTCATGTAACACATTCAATATATTGAATTTACTTGTTTTCTTTGCATATTCTTTGGTTAGTTTCTCCTTTATTTTATAACACCATAAACTTATATGAGATTGTATTATAGATCAATTTTATGAGAATGATATTTAATTTGACCCCATTCGTGAAAATTTATTACTTTTGTGTCAAAAATATTAATTTTATTTATAGACAAGGATCTAATCAACCCGTATAACATATTTATATTCATGAGATCGTCTCATAAGAGTCATATTCTATATCTATTTCTTGAATCTTTAATATATATATATATATATATATATTAAAGATTCAAGAAATAGATATAGAATATATATATATATATATGAGGAATTTTCAGCTGCCCAACAATATTTTTTCACCTCGTTTCCGACCATTAAAATCCGGTACCGGGTTTTAGTTGTTTTTTCTTTATTTTTCGCATAACTAAAATACGGTAATGGATTTTAGTGGTCGGAAACAAGTTGGGCATTATTGGTTGGGCAGCTGAAAATTTATATATATATATATATATATATCTTCTTATATATACAGAATCTCTCCCTTCCATCTTTTCATTGCCAAAATTGCCCTCATGTGTTATAAATATTACACTTTTATTTTTATTTGTTTTTTTTAAAATTTCGATATATCAAATTTCCATGTTTTTCTCAACTAAACATTATAGATAAGATAAATTGATAAATAAATTTTAAATTTATTTTTATATTATTTTATAAATAAAAAAATAAATTTAAATATTATCGAAAAAATATTATTTATGCATGCATAACATACAATATTAAATATATTATATTATTTTATATACACGCAACGCGTGTGTGCGATTATGCTAGTATATATAAAGGTTGAGACCTTAGTGATTCAACCTGGTGACACCAAATAATTTTTACAAAAATATCGTTGTCAATTTAAAAAGGTAATATTTTTATTTAATAAAAAAATTAATAAATTTATAATTACTCAAAACTACTATATCTCATCTACTTTCAAAAGTTCAAAAATTCACATAATCTCAACTAATTGAACATTAAAAAATTCACATATAATTTTAGCAATTTACATATTTAATATGATTTAATCATTGTTATCATCTAAATAATACTTAGAAATTATACCAAAATAATTATAAATACTTCATTCTTTATTTTCTTTTTAACATGCGTATTGTGTGTGCCATGAACGAATAGTATATCGAAAGATTATATTGACTAGAGACAAAACTGGACATCAAGTTTTGTCCTCGAAATTGCCCTTGTACCAATAAATTTTCACAAAATTGACATTTCACCTTATTTTTTAAAGTGTGTCAGCCGATTGCCAGGTTGCTTGTTTTTTTCTTAGAAGTGTTGAACTATCTTAAAATTTTAAAATATAGATAAATATAGAATTCGATTTTAAAATATAGATAAAAATAAGATTGAAAATTTAAAAAGAAAGACTATTTTAATTTTTAGGTAATAAATAATAATTTAACAAATAAAGTTATATAACGACGACATCATAATAATTTCAAATAAAACCTCACAAAATCAATTAAAAGTTAGTTAGTACAAGAGCTCAAATTTAATTAAATAGTAAGATTTTGTCCGAAAAATATGCGTATAGTTTGGTTAGCGTTAGAAAAACTAATGTAAGATAACAAGAGTCTCGTGGGTTCAAACTCACTCGACATCTTGAAAGACAATTATTCTAGAAGACAAGTCACACTTGAAAGACATAATTTTTTTTTATTTTTTTTGGAAGGAAAAAAAATTGTTTAAGTAAAGAGTCATTGTTAATTTGATCTGAATACCTACTTAGAGCATGTATAGATTGTGATTACACGTGATTTTACTGAAGGATGAACCAAAGAAGAATACCAATAAGAATGATGTTACTCGGGAAAATTGGATTGAATCAGATGGACAATTTTTCAGTTCGAATGTGTCCTTCCTTGTGAGAATTCTTAATCGGGATAACGAACCCGAGTTGGATGATCTGCACACTGAAACGAGAAATGTCAGCAAGACTCCAGAAGGGTTACAGACGTGGCCATTTCGACGCTCAATTCAGTGGAGTACTCATGAAAATGGAAGAAAAATGTTTAAGAAAATGGCTGTGGAGAGTGTTTGTGAGAGTGAAATAAACTCCTTAATTTCAACTATGTTGAGGGTATTTATAAGGTACCGATGTCGGTGACAATCCCGAGATTCAATCTCGGGTAGTGGTCACGATATTGGGATGTGGCGCACTTCTTGGTCTCAGCATGATCTGTGAATATGGGGACGTGTCCCGTGATTGTCGTTGGGCAGGGTCCACGATCAGTTGACTTAGTTCTTCTAATTTTAACCTTCCAAAAATATGAGCATGGGCTTGTATGAGTTCAGAGTAATCTGACTCACTTTTTGGGTTGCTGCACACCCGGGATGGAATTAGATGTAAGTTGGTGTCTAGGTGGGATATATATTAACTTTATCGAGACCAGCTCCAGGCCGGTCTCTCCATGGTCTCCCTTTCCTCCCAATCTCCAAGGATGACACGAGTCCTCGTTAGGGTAATAAAATCGCTAAGTCATTAACAAAAAAAATCAATTCGAGTCTTATACTTTTGCTATATAAATTCAGATAGGAAGAGCAAAGTTTCATATAATGTTGGACTTTCATTCTTGCTAATGCCAAAATTCAAATGTCAAGGAAGTTTGTGAATAAACGGGAGAAATATTAAAAACCGTTTTTTTTTTCATAAAGTATTCTGCCGTTAGAATATATAAAATATTGAAAATATTTTGAGGCGGAGATCAATTATGAAGAGAGAAAAAAAAACAATTTGTTGATAAGAAAACTCAAAAAATTAAAAGAGGACGTTGAGACTAATTGACATATCATTAAAAAATTAATAAAATTCATGCCATTAGACCAAAACGCAAAAAGGTTACCATCCTCCCCTCAAACTTAATGCTATAGAAAAGATAAAGTTACTAATCCATGCAATTAGACCAAAATGAAAAAAGCTTACCATCCTCCCCTCAAACTTAATGCTATAGAAAAGATTGTTATTAGTCTGTATTTCGGATTCTGAAAACCTCATCAACAATAGAATAGTCAATGCGAGAAATTTTCTCTATCCACAAGACGAAATTGCCCCGTATTTAAGTGCTTAAATGGTGTAGACAATTGTATCTAAGTTACAATGATTTGTATCAAGTAATAGCAGAACAACAAATTACTTGATCTCGGCGAACTCTGATATGCAGAATTTTTCAAGTGAAGAAGAGAAGAAAAGATTGCAGAAACATGTTCGTTGAATGTTTTTGATGATTTCTCTTATGTATGTTGTATGTTTTTCATCAGATAGAGGATTGTTATATATATACAACCACGGGTTTGGGTCCAAAGAACGTGTCCTTTTGTCAAAGATGCAACCCAAAGCGAAAAATGGCCCAAAAAAAGTTATACCTCTTTGGAAGAGTCAGACGGCGCGCTTGAACGCAGAAACTTGCGCTTGAGCGCGCAGAGTTTTGCTTGCTACTGCCTGGCCACTTGCCAGGCGCGCTCGAGTGTGGAAACTTGCGCTCCAGCGCAAAGTTTCTCTTGCTACTGCTTGGTCGTTTGCCAGGCGCACTCGAGCGCAGAAACTTGCGCCCGAGCACAAATTTTTTTTTTCTTCCTTGAACGTTTCCAACTCCATTTTCAACTCTTTTTCATTCAATATTTCCAACAAAGATAAAGGTGCCTAAAGCTTCTAGCCTAAGTCGTACCATGCTCTCACAAATGGGAGAGGTCTTGGTTCAGGACTAGAGATGACAATGGATCGGGTCTAAACCCGACCCCGCATCAAACCTGCCCCGCCCGCCTAATCGGGTCCAGAAGCGGGTCCGGGGCGGGTACCGAGTTTGGTCAAACCCGCCCCGGACTCGCCCCTCCTAGTATATATGTATATATAAATTTAAAATATACATGTATATAAATAAATATAAAATATATATAAAATATTAATAATATATAATTATATTTTTATATTAAATAATTAATATTTTATTCATAATTTGAGTGTATACTATTATTGGATTGAAATAAATTTATTTTATTATGATAGGTTAATATAAAAATATATCATTATAATATTTTTTGGTTAGTAATTATTAATTAATTACAAATTGATCAATTTTAAGTTGTGGAAATATTTTTTTTGTCTTAAATATTATAAAATTTGAAATTACATTTAATTATTTTTGTTAATTTTAAATTTTTTAATTTAATAAATTTAAAATTATTTAATTTTTGGCGGGTCCAACGGGTCTAACCCGAATTGGACCCGCCAGGTTCACAGGGCGGGGCGGGTCCAAAGAAAGGCGGGGCGGGTCTCGAGTTTAGCCAAACCCACCCCGTTGCCATCCCTATTCAAAACCTGACATTTGACAACCCCCACCCCCAATATAAAAAAAGAAAAGAAAAGAAAATATAAAGGTATATTTTATTTCCTTTTTCAAAATGTATATTTCAAATACATAGCAGCAAGATCCATAACATCACATTCTATATCATCTGAACATTTACAAAATCTCTTGTTAAAATGTATGGACAAACATGCGACCAATAATATCTATGAATTCGAAGACAAATTCCCTATGAAATTTTTGTACAACCCCCACCCCACCCCACTTGAATAACTTTTATGTTTGTTTACATCTCAAGAAATGCGGTGGTCTCATTAATTTGAAAAATGAAATGCATTAGAATATATATATATATATATATAGGATAACACAATCTAGGCAAATTTTCAAGTATTATTTTATGTAAAAGTTAAGCAACAAATTTTACACACAATTAATCTAAACCCACCCTTATTTATTTAGTTCCGATTAATTTTTTAATTTGATATATCTACACATCTATACAACATTATAAATTTATAATAACATACGAAAACATTTTTGTCATTTTAATAGTTGTTTAGAAATACCTCTACTATTATTCACTAAATTAAACTAGCATATCACTATCTCATTTTCCCGACTCCTTGACTATGTTTTTTTCTTAATCACATCGTAATAGAGAGAATCAAGTGAATCTAATTTTTTTTTTTTTCAGTTTATTTATATCAAATATATAAAATAAATAATATATATAAATATGTACATAATATTCACACACACAAAATGTGTATTTCCAAGCTTAGCAAAAATGATTGTCGACTGAATGTTGACTTGGTTGTCAATCTGACATCTCCATCAAGCCTTGTAAAAAAGATAGTTCTGGAGGAAATTGAACTTGAAAAGGTCCACCTTTGGTTTTTGCTCTTGTCTCCTTCCCACACACTCACTACTTCTCGGGAATGTAACGCCGTTTTTTTAATCTTCTTTTTTCTGTTATCCCTTTATTTCCATTCACAAAATTCAGCTCTTAGGCTGTAAAGAATCAATCTTTGTTGCAAATTATGATTCTTGGTCGGTTTTAAGCTTGTGGGCACTTCGGAATTTTCGCTACTGTTTTGAATCACTGTGGCCAAGTTCGATAATTATTGAAAGGAAACAGTTTCTTGAACCGAACAGCGTGTGGTTTTTTGTTGTATTTTTTCCCCCACTTTTTCACTTGGTAGTTGCTGGAGTTTGCTGAGGCGTAGGTTTTTGAGGCATTAATTTGTCGTTAAGCAGTTCAAATTTAATTCGGGAGATTCGAGTTCGAATTGCAGTGATTTAATTTCGGTGGCAAATTTGCCAAATGTTGAATTCGGGAAATTGTTTTGTACTCCTTAGTTGTACTTTAACGGCTGTGTTTTACGCTTCGCTTCTCTCTCTTTCTAAGTGAATATATACAGGGTATATTCACCACTCTTTTCGTGCCCTCGCATTCTTCTTCCCAATAGGTATGGAAATGTTTTCCACCTAGATCTCTGAATGTTCTCCCTTTTGAACTTTTTTTGGTGTTAACTTTCTTGCTCTTTTTTTCTAATCGTTGATGCTTTTTTGTTTTTCTTGTTCTCTTTGAATTGTTTGTTGTGTATTAGTGTTTCATGGGTTTTAGTTTCTTTTTGTGAGCAGTCTGTTGAAGAAATTGAATTATAATTAATCGGTGAAAAAAGATGAAGGGGGCAACACTGGTAGCCATTGCTGCTACACTTGGCAACTTTTTGCAGGGTTGGGATAATGCCACCATCGCAGGTAATTGTGCATTCTCTTTTCCTCAATGTATTGAGGTGAATTACTGAATTCATGGTTTTGAAACTCGAAGCTAATATATTGAATGTTTCTGGTTGGGATGAAAGTATCTATCTCGTGATACCACTTGGGCCATCTTCCAGATATTTTCTTAGACACTGTTGTGGAATTTCTGCCAGAATTCTAATTATTAATGTATCTGCTTTGCAGCATCTTCTGAATGTTATTTGTTTCTGATATTTTCAGGGGCTGTTGTTTATATTAAGAAAGAGCTAGAATTGGGAGCTGCGGTAGAAGGTCTTATCGTGGCAATGTCACTCATTGGGGCCACAGTCATCACGACTTGCTCTGGGACGGTATCTGACTGGATTGGCCGACGTCCAATGCTTATTTTGTCATCCTTGTTCTATTTTCTCAGCGGCCTGATAATGCTGTGGTCACCAAACGTATATATTCTTCTTCTGGCAAGGCTCTTAGATGGGTTTGGTATTGGACTTGCTGTTACTCTAGTTCCCCTCTATATATCTGAGACAGCTCCATCCGAGATACGAGGCTTGTTAAATACTCTTCCTCAGTTCACAGGCTCTGGTGGGATGTTTCTGTCTTATTGTATGATTTTCGGAATGTCCTTGACTCCATCACCTAGCTGGCGACTGATGCTTGGAGTTCTTTCTATTCCCTCTCTTTTATATTTTGCGTTGGCCGTATTGTTTTTGCCGGAATCTCCTCGATGGCTAGTAAGTAAAGGAAAAATGCTTGAGGCTAAAACCGTTCTGCAGAAACTGCGTGGCAGAGAGGACGTATCTGGTACATTTGTCTCTAGTTCCACGTGTTACATAAATTTTTTTTTCAGAATCCAATGGTTACCAAATTGTTTGATGTTAGCAATAATTGCCCGCATGTCGTTAATTTAAGATAAACCGTTTCTTGTCGTTAACGGATTACATAACTCTGTGATATAGCTATAAATGCTTACCTAGTCTAGTTTGGCATAGATATCCCATACTATGCTAAACTCATAAGTTCCTTATGGCATATCAGATTAGAAGCAGTGATCTTCACTGTCTACTCGAGGGTAAGCTACCAAACAACATTTTTTTGGTGGTTTGCAGATAGGCTTAATGAATCTCATGTTGATTTTGTAAGGGTTGGAAAATATATGCTGGCAATGGTTTCTGAAAAGCCAAGAATATATATTGCATCATGATCTGCTTATTTGAATAATTTTGCATTTATGAGGACGTAAGGAGAAATTGCATGAAGCAATCTTGTGGTGAGATTTATTTTGTTATGACAAGTAATAAACTTGAAATTGAGTGGACGAGAAGATCCAGATGCAAGAGCGGTGCCAAGCAGTCACTTTACAATTCTCTTGTAATTACTGAACTATAGTTAATAGTTTACGAATTTCATGTCAAAATCATGATGGTTTGTGATAGTTCACAATGCTTGTTGTGATCAATAGATTGGATGCATATGATCTAATGATGAGGTTTTAAGATCTATCTATGAATGTTTACATAATCTGGTGGTTTTTTAGAAGTTGGTACCCTGTCAAACTCACTAGTTCCATCAATGACATCACACTCCAAAGTCTGAGTTTCTTTTTTGTCTTGTTCAACATCACAGTTATTCTTAGTTCGCATTTATCTTAGTTAGTGCCATAATGGCATATGAACATTGTTAAGATATTAAAAAAAAACCTATGTATCTGGCAAGGACTTCGATTTACTTCTGGTTTTTCTTTTTATTGTCTTTTTCGGTTGCTGGGACATAATTGCATGTAATACACAACAAATTAATGACAATCTCTATTGCTTTTGTTCCAGGTGGGGATGGGGGGATGGAGTAGGGTAATTTTACCTTTTCATTTTGTTTTGGTGCATTTCACACTATTGCTGTCCTAAGTCTTGTCATTAGCTATCATGATAAAAATAAAATAAAATTTTATGTCCGTGTCAGAAAATTTTGTAGAGGATGTTGAGATTATTGAATTTCTAAAAAGGTTTGTTAACTCGACCAATTAAAAGTATAGCTGTGTGATGAAATATTACATAAAAATATAATCATTGTTCATGCTTAAATTTCCATAATCATTATGATTGTAGCGCTGTGTTGGATGCTGAAAGGGTATTTGGTTGTCCTTTAGGGCGTGGAGAGGATCCAAGTGGAGAAAGTATACATTTAATATCGTGTGTAACAATGTTTAACGGTATTTTTTTAGTTTATTGCCTTAAAAGAATTACAAGACAAGTGTACTTTGTTTCCCGCCCCAGCTCGATAAGTCAAGATTGGATCTTGTCTTCTTTTAATTAGGTAAATACACGAATCCATTAAAAGCACTTCTGATTCATCCACGTGTGCGGAAAAAAACATGGATAATTATTTAGATACATGAAAAATAAGATTGGAACACCATTTAGAATGTGGAATCCGGAATGATTAGCATTTAATGTTGGTCTCTGTTAACAATATGATTTTGTCCCTTTCATTCCATTTGATAATGTAAGTGATGATTCAAAGACAAGTTGATTTGTCCAGACAAAAATATGTTACTTTTCAGTTTCCATACAACACTTTTGCAATTGATAGGACCATTGTTGGTTACTTGACAACTTTTTTACCTTTATGCCAAACCTAATAAATTCAAATATTTTGCCCAGAATATATAGGATTTAAACTTCCTTGAATGTCAATTGGATCTACATATTTTTGGCACCCGAATTTGTCTCAGAATTGACTAAAAATAGAAAAGCACGCATCAATGATTATCATATCCATCATGCATGTACATGTAACATCTCGGTTTTATTATCTGAAACTAGTGATAATATTATTGAGTTTATTTGTCTTGTGCAATAGGTAATTGGCATCCTGTCTCTAATGTTCGAGGGATTGTTGTAAGCTTGATCCACAAGTCCCAGTGAGACCCACACGTGCAAATGCTTTCTTTCTTAATATTTAAGCAGACAGCTTTGGTCACAAATTTGTTAAATCCATATTTTTTGGGACTTCTACTGGCTGAAATTCTTATAATTGGATTCTTGTCGATATTAGTACTTTTTTCTCATTTCCTACTTCATTTGAATCTCTAATCACCAACTTACCAACCCATTCTTTGACCACACAATATTAGACATCAAAACTTGTAATAAATTTGTGATGTTAACGATAGAATCTTGTATCATTGATGAGATAAGTTCAAACTGGTCACGGTGGAACAATTGTTTCTGTTCTCTTTGAATGGGAACACTTGACATGCATCTTTTGTGCTTTTTATGTGCAAGTTCATAACTCGACTTTAGCTGACGTTACTTTCATATACAGGCGAGATGGCTTTACTAGTTGAAGGTTTGGTAGTTGGTGGTGAAACTTCCATAGAAGAGTATATAATTGGTCCAGCAGATGAACTTGACGAGAATCATGACCCATCAGTTGATAAAGACCGTATCAAATTGTATGGCCCTGAGGAAGGCCTCTCATGGGTTGCCCGTCCAGTCACGGGTCAGAGTCGTCTTAGCCTCGTCTCCCGCCAAGGAAGCATGGTAAATCAAAGCATCCCGCTTATGGATCCTCTTGTGACACTCTTCGGCAGTGTTCATGAGAAACTCCCTGAGACAGGAAGTATGCGAAGCATGCTATTCCCAAATTTTGGTAGCATGTTCAGCACCGCTGAGCCTCACATTAAAAATGACGAGTGGGATGAAGAGAGTTTGCAAAGAGAAGGTGAGGGCTACACATCCGAGGTCGATGGAGATTCGGATGACAATTTGCAGAGCCCTTTGATCTCACGTCAAAATACGAGCATGGAGAAGGACATGGCCAATCCTCAGTCCCATGGCAGTATCTTAAGCATGAGGCGTCATAGTACTCTGAATGCCGGAGAAGCAGTCGGTAGCATGGGCATTGGTGGTGGTTGGCAATTAGCATGGAAATGGTCTGAAAGAGAAGGTGAAGATGGGACAAAAGAAGGCGGGTTTAAACGGATTTATCTACACCAAGAGGGTACCCATGGCCATGGCTCAAGACGTGGCTCTCTCGTTTCAATCCCTGGTGGCGATGGACCTGTAGAGGGTGAGTTTATCCAAGCTGCTGCTCTAGTCAGCCAGCCAGCTCTTTATTCAAAGGAACTTATGGATCAGCGTCCAATTGGACCTGCAATGGTGCACCCATCAGAAGCTGCTTCAAAAGCACCTCGCCTAGCTGCTCTTCTTGAACCAGGTGTTAAACGAGCATTGATGGTCGGGATTGGGATCCAAATACTGCAGCAGGTATTGCTTAACTTCTTTTGGTATAAATATGTGAAAGAAATTCATTGTAGTCCTAGATGATATCGCCACCATGTCCTTAATCTCTCTTTATTTATTTCCTATTAGATTTACTATTCCTTGGAGTGCCGGGCAACATAACTTCAATTTCTATCAACTTATGACATTATGTGCTGCTTTTTTAGATCTCTCAACATTCCTTCATGCGCGTACCTAAGAATATGGTTGAGGGGGATGAGTAATCGTATTTTGGCGTTGAACTTCATGGTTTTGAAAAATTACGCATGAAATTTGATTATTTTTACATGATTTGAACAATTTACTCTCCCATGGGTCTATCCTTAATTCCGTTTAGAATTGTTTGGGTATGCATCTTTCTATTTTTTTTGTACTGGTGTAACCTGTCTCATCAGAAAAATGGTTTGAACTTGCACGTTTTCCATTTATGGGAGAAGCTATTTGCTCATGAGATAAATAGATTATGTCCGAATCAAACAGCCCAATAGTAGAGTGTTACGAGCCTGGGTTTGGGATCGAGTTATGGGACGTTGGACTGTGAAATCTCTTAGTTCGGAATAGAATTCCTGCCGATTTGATTTACGGCCTTGACGACCTATGATTAATTGAATACTTTGGGGCTCAAGAAAAACAAGAGAACCACCCGATCTTGTAAACAAAAACGTTTATATTGATATATTTTCTCAATACCTAATTCTGCTCACCAAGTCCATACATAAAACGAAGACGCAATCCAAAAATAAACTGACAGAAAAATCCTACCAAATTTAAGAGATACGCTGAAATCAAAAACAAGGAAATAATTATTCTTATTAACTAAGGAAATAAAATCTTCTTGCTCTTCAATCTTTAGCCTTGAATTTTCCATGAGTGAAGCGCTGATAAACTTTGGGCTTGTCTGTCCATTCTTGGCCCATATCTTCTTCACGGTTCATGACATTGCCGTCCCCTTGAGATGCCAGTTTGTCCTCGAACTTGAAAGATGGAAATTATGCTGCCAAAACAAAAACAACTTCCCAAGAAGCCTCAGATGGCGCCAGTCCTTGCCAATGAACTAAAAACTCTTGGTTGCCATTGCGTATGCGTGTATCCAAGATGGCCTGCGGTTGTCGGCTTTCCTCTTCGGTTGGAAACTGTGGAAGCACAGGGTCTGCATCATGAGTGCCTTTGAATTTTCTGAGTGTGGAAACATGAAAAACTGGATGGATTTTGGATGACTCTGGAAGTTGAAGTTTGTATGCGACGGACCCAATGCGACTGAGGATCAGAAATGGACCATAATAACGAGGGCCGAGTTTCTGATTTTTGCGCGAAGCTAACGATTTCTGGCGATAGGGCTGTAGCTTAAGCAACACTTTGTCCCCCACGTTGAACTGGAGGTCACGATGAGCAGCATCATAATGTGTTTTCATGGAGTTTTGTGCTTGCAAGAGCCTGTTTCGCAATTCCAGGAGCACTTGATCCCGATTTTGTAACTCTCGATCCACGGAATCAATGCGTGAGAGCCCGGGGCAGTATGACAGTAATCGAGGTGGGGGCCGACCATAGACTGCTTCAAATGGCGTAGTGCGAAGAGAAGAATGAAAACTGGTGTTGTAGCAATACTCTGACCACGACAGCCAACTGACCCATTTTTTTGGATAGTCCCCTGTGAAGCAATGCAAATACATCTCCACAATGCGATTGACAGCCTCTGTTTGACCATCGGATTGCGGGTGATATGCTGAAGTAAAGCATAATTGTGAACCACTTAGCCGGAAAAGTTCCTTCCAAAAAGAGCTTGTAAAGGTAACATCTCGATCAGTAACAATGGTCTCCGGCAGCCCATGCAATTTAAACACGTGATCAAAGAAAACTCGAGCCACATGCACCGCCGTATAAGGGTGCGAGAGTGCTAAAAAATGAGCATATTTAGAGAGGCGATCCACAACCACCAATAGCACATTTTTACCTTGCGACATCGGAAGCCCTTCCACGAAATCCATGGATATATCAGCCCATACATGTGGAATTGGAAGGGGTTGGAGCAACCCTGCAGGTTTTAAAAGTTCCACCTTATTCCGTTGGCAGACGAGGCACGTGGCCACAAACTCTTGGACTTGACGCTTCATTCCCATCCAAAAGAAATCGCAAGAAATGCGATGCAAAGTTTTCTGGAAGCCCTCATGGTAGGCATTGTGTGTATTCGAAATGACAGGTGCAATGGAGGGAGAGGTTTTTGGTAAATACACACGCTGGCGATACCATATAAGAACCATCCTGGAACTCCCAAGGCCCGATAGCCTCGCCTTGCTGGATTTTCTGGATCAATGGTTGAAGCTCTGCTGTTTGACCATGTTCTTCACGGATCTTGCTGAAAATGTCGACATGAGGCATGGAAATAGCCTGTAAACTGCCCCCTTCCTCATCACGCCGAGACAGCGCGTCTGCCACCACGTTGGAGCTGCCCGCTTTGTATTCCACGTGAAAATCAAAACCCAGAAGTTTGCTAATCCAATGCTGTTGTGGGGATGTCGTAATACGCTGCTCCAGTAAAAACTTAAGGCTGTAATGATCGGTGCGAACCACAAAGGTATTTCCCCAAAAATAAGACCTCCAATGGCGCACTGCTTTAGCTAATCCAATTAGCTCTTTTTCATATGCAGGGAGCTTTCTGTGTCGCTGTGGTAAAGGTTGGCTAAAAAAAGCAATGGGGCGGCCATTCTGATGCAAAACCGCGCCAATCCCAATGTCAGACGCGCCACACTCCACCACAAAGTTGGTTGAAAAATCCGGCAAGGAAAGAACAGGTGTTGTTGTCATCATCTTTTTTAATTGATCAAAAGCTCGAGAAGCTTCGTCGCTCCACTTGAATGAGTTTTTCTTTAATAGCTGGGTAAGTGGCGCGGCAATGATGCCATAATCCTTGACAAATTTACGATAATAACCGGTGAGACCCAAAAACCCTCGCAACCCTTTAACCGTGGTTGGAGCTGGCCATTGTTTGACTGCCTTAATCTTGTCCTCGTCGACTTTAACCCCTGTTTGATTGACCACTTGACCGAGATAGGCCACTTCTGTCCGTGCAAAAATACACTAGGAGTGCTTCAAGACAAATCGGTGCAGTCGTAATATCGAAAAAACTGTGCGAACATGACCCAAATGGTCTTCCCACGTTGGGCTGTAGATTAAAATATCATCAAAGAAAACCAAAATAAACTACCGTAAATACTGCCCAAACACCGAATTCATGATTGATTGGAAGGTAGAAGGTGCGTTGGTAAGGCCAAAGGGCATTACTACAAACTCAAAGTGGCCGTGATGAGTGCGAAAGGCCGTCATATGCACACAGCTAGGATCCATAAGAATCTGATGGTATCCGGCTCGCAAATCCAGCTTGGAAAAATATTTTGCACCATGAAGTTCTTCCAACAGCTCGTCGATTACTGGTATCGGGAATTTATCCTTAATGGTTTTCGCATTGAGAGCCCGATAGTCGACACAAAACCGCCAAGTGTCGTCGCTCTTTTTGACCAAGAGTACTGGGGAGGAGAATGGAGAGGTGCTAGGTCGAATGAGCCCCTTCGCAAGCATATCTGCGCATTGTCGCTCAATCTCATCCTTTTGGGCATGAGGATAGCGGTATGGACGCACCACGATGGGATTGGCCCCGTGTTCCAGTATGATTGTGTGATTGGCTTGGTGCGAAGGTGGAAGTCCCGTGGGTTCCGCAAATATATCAGAAAATTCGGCCAAAAGTTGTGCTAACTGTCCGTGTCTGGCGTCGTCATTGGTAAGCAACGTAGATAATTGGAGGCTGGTTGTAGTGCCTCCTTTTTGAAGGCCAGATAATGCAATCGTCGTGGCCCCTTGCACGAATCTCATCGACATATCCTGGAAGTCCCATGTGATCGGACCAAGTGTTTGGAGCCAATTTACTCCCAAAACGGCGCCGAATTCACCGAGTGATAAGATATAAAAATCCACACAGAAGAGATGTCGCTCTAGTTGGATATTTATATGACGGCAAACTCCGAGGCACGGCAATTTCTTTCCACTGGCCACTGTCACCCAAAGGCCCGCTGGTTTCTCTATGGGTAGCTGCAATTTATGAGCCAAGTTGGTGTCCAAGAAGCAATGTGTGCTACCAGAATCGATAAGCACAAAAACCGGAACACCAGTAATAGCCCCCCAAATTTTCATGGTTTGTGCTTGCGAGGACCCGAAAATAGCATGTATGGTCAGTCCCAAATCCTGGAAGTCTTCGGATTCACCTTGTTCTTCATCGGTCACTTCCAACCAAAATAATTTTTTGCATCGATGACCGGGGGCATACATCTCATCACAATTAAAACAGAGCCCACGTGATCGTCGCTCTTCCATCTCCCCTCGATTTAATTTCTTAACAAATGGTGGTGAACTAGGATTAACCCCTGTTTTGCGCGGCTCTTGGGTGCCTTCTTTGCGCTCAAATAATCGAGCAAGGCTCATGGCACTCATTAAGTCCTTTGGATGCTGGATTTCCACCTCTATTGCAATCTGCTCCCTGAGCCCACTGATCAATATTTCGGACTTCTTGTTCGTTGGTGAGTGCACAAGCATGAGCAGCCAACTGTTCGAACCTGCGCTGATATTTTCCTACGGTTCCTGTTTGACGTAACTTGGATAATTCACCCAATTTATTACTGCGGATTGTCGGGCCAAATCTGAGATTACATTGTGTTTTGAAGTCGTCCCATGGTAAGTTCGGCCTATCTCTCTCCAATTTTAGGAACCAAACTTGCGCCTCTTCTTCTAGGTGGAATGATGCTAACTCCACCTTTTCTTCTTCCAGTGTGCGTTGATGTCGAAAAAAATGTTCGCACCTATTAATCCATCCCAACGGGTCTCCTTGACCATTGTATTTAGGGAATTCCAGTTTTGAGTATTTTGGAATATACCTGCGGCTGTCTCCATCGTCGGTGTGCTTCGAGTCCTCACGTCGATGTTGTGAGTCCTTGTAGCTATTCTCCCCGTTCTGCCCAATTGTATTTTCAGAACGCATATTTGTCATACTCAATGACAGTTCCAGTAATTGTGCGGCCATCTCCCGTTGCCTCTGTTCCGTAGCACGTTTATCCTCCTGGTACATGTTCATGAATGCCTCGAATTTCTGCTCCAGCTTGCTCATGTCCCCCATAACAGCTGTCTCTGACGCCAATATGTTACGAGCCTGGGTTTGGGATCGAGTTATGGGACGTTGGACTGTGAAATCTCTTAGTTCGGAATAGAATTCCTGCCGATTTGATTTACGGCCTTGACGACCTATGATTAATTGAATACTTTGGGGCTCAAGAAAAACAAGAGAACCACCCGATTTTGTAAACAAAAACGTTTATATTGATATATTTTCTCAATACCTAAATCTGCTCACCAAGTCCATACATATAACGAAGACGCAATCCAAAAATAAACTGACAGAAAAATCCTACCAAATTTAAGAGATACGCTGAAATCAAAAACAAGGAAATAATTATTCTTATTAACTAAGGAAATAAAATCTTCTTGCTCTTCAATCTTTAGCCTTGAATTTTCCATAAGTGAAGCGCTGATAAACTTTGGGCTTGTCTGTCCATTCTTGGCCCATATCTTCTTCACGGTTCATGACATAGAGTTGTTGATTTTGAAGGACATAGGATTTTGTTCGAATCACGCCAGGTGCTAGAGTGAATCAATGAATAGGTTGGTGTCATTGACTTGTTAGTTGAAATAGGCTTATGTTTTACCATTTCTGAAAGTCGACCATCTTTGAAAGTTTTGATCTCTAAGTGGTGGTTGTCAACAAATTTCTGGTTGCTGCTTGTGGAGTGTGAATATGCAGCGTGTACATGCCTTTCGATTAATATATGTAAATATTTTTTACTCTTTACTTCATTATTTCTTATATTTATCTTTGCAGTTTTCTGGTATCAACGGAGTTTTGTACTACACTCCTCAAATTCTTCAACAGGCAGGCGTTGGAGTTCTACTATCCAACCTTGGCCTTGGCTCCGACTCTGCATCTTTCCTTATCAGTGCCGTCACCAATTTTTTGATGCTCCCTAGTATTGCTATTGCTATGAGGTTCATGGACATAGCTGGTAGAAGGTAAATTTCATTCCTTTTTTGCCTCTTCTCTCGCCATATTTCTCATGTTGTTCCACTTCGCATATGGTTTTTGTTTAAGAAAAGGTTTATATTATGAGTTTATCGTCATTAATCTTGGAATTTGTATGAAAATTTTCTAGGAGTTTGACATCTCAGTTATGGTTTAAGTAGTTAACTAGCAGCCGGTCTCAATTTTCTTATGATGCTTGTGCAATTTGTGACTAGATTTAACCAGAATTGTAGTGAAGTCTTGATAGTGTGATCCAACCCATTGATTCGTGGATCTTGAACTATGATGCCGTCCATATTATTTCCGAATAATTTTCTTTATTGGTAATTCTGTGTCACTTCAAGCTTCCTTTTTCAGATAGTGCTCCAATTACACTTGGCACTCAATTGAACACCTGAACAACATTTGAAACAAGAGTGTAGATTGAAAATTTTGTGTTTCAGTGGTAAAAAGTGATCGTTTATGTGTAAAATATGGGGTGGAGTGTGGACTTTATGACGACCATGTAAAATCCTTTAATGTTCTGGTTGTGACGGTTGAATTCTCCTCTGATGGTTGTTTTGACATCGCTCTGTGCATCTTTCTCCTTGAAATTTTATGTCTTACCATTGATTATGCTCGTTTAGGTACCTTCTACTGAGAACCATTCCAGTTTTGGTAATATCATTGATCGTCCTAGTTATCGGAAACGTAATTGACCTTGGAACTGTGGCTCATGCTGTGATCTCAACAATTTGTGTCGTGCTCTACTTTTGCACCTTTGTTATGGGCTACGGACCGATCCCTAACATTCTCTGCTCGGAAATTTTCCCCACAATGGTTCGCGGAATATGCATTGCTATTTGCGCCCTGGTTTTCTGGATATGTGATGTCATCGTTACCTACTCTCTCCCCGTGATGCTTAGCTCGATCGGTTTATCTGGCGTTTTTGGCATTTATGCTGTTGTTTGCGTGATCTCGTTTATTTTCATATTCTTGAAGGTTCCGGAAACAAAGGGTATGCCGTTGGAAGTTATCACGGAGTTCTTTGCCGTTGGAGCCAAACAGGCTGCGAAACAGGAGCAATGAGAGAATCTTGAAGTCTATTTAAGTTGATACTCTTTGTGTGGTGCTACAGTTGCTTTGTTGCAATGTTGTTTCCTAAGGAATTTCTGCGTATTAGAGACTCTTGTTTCTTTCTTTTTCCTTTTTCTTTTATATATCTTTGCAACGTATAATAATGTGTTAAAGCTTTAGTTCAATCCATTTGTCGAATTACAAGCGATTTAATCATGTTTCAAAGAAATATAAAAATAAAAATTATGTTGCGGATTGTTTCTTGTACTACATGATCTTCAGTTAGATTTGAAAGATTTATGATCGAGATAAATATTACTAGGTAATATTTGTAAAAATTGATATTACTGTTATGAATTACCTCTGTTCTCTGGTATTTATAGCACGTTTGTAGCACAGTTTGTCATCGAATGAGAACTAAAATAAATATCTTTATTTTGATGTTTATGAAGTAACACAAAATATTGTCAATATTCAGTATATCATTTTTTTAGAATACAAATACAATCTTGATCCAAATTATAATTATATAAAGTATATGTCCGCATTACAGATGAGGCTTGAGCGTGGACTCTAAACGTGTTTATCTCGAGCAGAAGAATTACAAAAAAAACTTCTAAATCTATCTAAATAAATTAAAAAAAACTATCCGCAGTCAGGGGGAATCGAACTTGAGACCAAAGAGTCTCAGAGCCTCAACCTTAGCCATTGGACTAAGGGCTCATCGATAAGTTCAGTATCTCATTTACTTTCAGGCAAAAAAAAAAACTCAATTTATCGTTGGTGCTCTAAGAATAACCAACAATTATGATTGTTGATACTTTAGTGTCTATTAAGTATCATGATGTTGATGGCTCTAAAGTAACACAACATTCTTGTAGTGATCCGATTCGAACCACCTGCTAAATAGAATTTAATCATGTAGTTAACTTAAAATAATAAATTTAATGACAGAGATAATTTGTGGAAACAATAAATCATCTCAAATCAAATCCGGCGAAATACAATCGACAACAACAGTAACTCAAATAACTGTTATACAACTATACCGAACTGTATCTTAACAAATAAAGATAAAATCAAAAACTGATAATCTCCACAAGTGATCGTTGGCACCACTCCTAACCCTCCCTTGAGCCACCTGCCTTGTTCAATCTGAGACATGCAATGGGGTGTCCAAAATAACACCAAGGACGTGAGCGACTAACGTTCAGTATGTAAATATGAGTATACAGACTTATATGTGCATGCAAAATGATGTGATTGAGTATACTGATCACTAGATCGATCCTGCTCAGATTAGGCGTCGTGAGTGAGTAATACCATCTGGGTTCAATCCATTGGATTCTCACACTCGTCTAGATCACCTTGGTGTCAGTCTCCGACATCACGACATCTCCCAACACCCGTGTGTCAAACCACATATCAAGAGTGTAGGGTTGTGCGACCATATTAGAAAGGCTATCTCGAAAGAGATACAATTTCAACATGATATATGCACATGCAATGAAACGACTACTACCACAAAAAAAAAAAATTAAGATAATTTAATATTTTATACCTATAACGTGTAAAAAAAAATTATTATATATAAATATGTTTAAACTCAAAATAAATTTTTCATAAAATATTCTACTTAAAAAATTTCCGTAATATTGCATGCTATTAAATATTTTTAAGATAAACATAAATACATGCATAAAATATTCAAACCAAACACCCTTAGGATCCTCCACATAACATCCATTAACTCATAAATAAATATTAAAATTTGTGCGAAAAATGTATTAATATTCAAATCCACTCAAAACATAAACTTGAGCAAAGATCACGGGCTAGCCGGCTGCAGGGAGGCTCATACGTCTTCACCGCCAGTCGGAGCAATATACTCTAGTTCAATTGCTTGCTCACCTGCACCATTTAAGTCTAGTGAGCCTAGAGGCTCAACACGTTCTATCTCATAATAACAACATGCTAAAATTCATGCAACATAAAATACATGCAATGTACATAATATATAGTATTATATACATGCATGTTCTTAATATTTCTATTTTATGATCATAACATAATATATCTTACATGATCATAACATAACATATCATAACATAACATGCTCATCATATATCATATTTATGACATATCATAATTTAAAATCTTTGAAGGTTATATCCATGTGGTGTGACCGTGAAAGTGATTGATCAATCAAAGAACCAATGTACGTGGCGGTGGGATCTCCACCTCTTGGCCCCTTCACCAGGCTGATCCCGGATCCGTAGGCAAACATAATCATAATCATATGAAAAGGCAATCGGGCCCCAATATCCCGACCCACAGTCCCGTGGCATATGAAAAGGTCTCCGGGCCTAGGTATCTCATTTCCAATCCCGTAGATTGTCACACACCCACTTCAACTTCCTTAAAATATTTTCTTATGTCCAACATCATACATATTATTCATCATGCACAATCATAAAAATTTCTTCATGATCATATTTTCATAAAATTTTGCCAGTAAATATATATTTAATTATTTTATATAAAAATAATACTTTTACATATTTAAAATATTCATGCAATAATTAATTATATATTTACGGACTATGCATAATTTTTCATGGATTGGTTCATGCTGCTGACTCCTTATACTTATACCCATTAACTTCTAAACTTGCCCAATAACACATTTTAATCCCATTAAATTAAATTTAAGCCTAAATAAATTATTCAAGCCCAATAAGATATATCGGGCCCAATAACCAAGCCCAAGCCCATTTAACATCTGGTCTTGCCCAATGGGCCCAAACACCCCAAAACTGGCTCAATAAATTTCACGAACTCTAGGTCCATAAAATTTAATGGACTCATTTAAATAATTATTTAAGCCCAAAATAATATCCCAAGTAGCCCATTTAAATTCATTAATTCTACTTAGGCCCAATTTAACACTTAAATTAATAACAAATCCTAAAATAAAAATACCCTAGCTCAACTAACACAATCTGAACCCGGACCCAGCTAACATGACCCGCACTATTTTAGATATGACCCAGACCCAAGATCCAAGCCCAGCCCGCCTAAAACTCATACCACCCGATAGCCCCCTCCCCATGACTTCGGTCGTGAGCACACCTGCTGCGGGACTTTGGCCGCCGCTCTCCGGCAACCAATGGTCGGAAAACCACCACTAACACCTAGCCCACTTCCAGAAGCATCCATAAAGCTAAGACTCAACCCAAACCATGACCCATACAGCTCACACGACGACCTGCAAGCAAGTTATTCTCTCCTCGCACGCAGACTGGAGCAGTGGCCAATCTTTTGTTCGTGCCCCTTGATCCGACCACCAAAAACCGTGAAACCACTTCCAAAACTTATCCAACATCTAGGGGGTTCCAACCCATCCAACCTTACATCAAACCATGGCCCGAGGAAGTAGAACGAGCCTCTCTTCCATGGAACCCTTGCACTGCGCGACTGGTGCATCAGAGATAAAATGCCACAATTCCAGCCTATTCCACCTTAAACCTCTGACCCAGATTGATCCTAAGGACCCTTAGACACCTCTTAGCCATGAGCCAACAGACCTTGAACGATCCAATCAAGAAAAACGTGAGGAAAATCTTGAAGAGGTAAGAAAACAAATCTGCTCAACATAAAAATGCAAATTTCATATCTAAGCCATATCCAAAATGCATGGTTAAATATTTCATGATGAAAACAAAATACTACAACTTAAATGGTGCCCAAGGAGAGAATTCAAATGTGCCTTTATGAAGATTTCAATTGAAATACGATAACGAATGCGTATAATTTTTCCGGGACGAACGAGACTTCACCACCTTGATTTTCTTCAATGAAAGCCGTGTAGTGTGTGTTCAGTGATGGAGAGGAGTTGTTGAATGGTGAAGAAGATTTTTCACGAAGGGGGCATGTAAAGATAATTCCCAAGAACAACATGCGAGAAGGAGAATTCAAGTACTTCAATAATACAAATGTAGAAAACTAAGAACGCAAATACCCAAGAATTTACTTGGTTTGGATATTACTATCCTACATCCAAGGTTCTTGGGTTATCCCCACTATGAATCCACTATATCGACAAAGTAATCGAGTTACAAACACTCTTCCACAATCTTCACAGATTGTACAACCGAGCCTTATAGATGCTATAAACTCAAGAACAGAAGGAAAATAGCACCAGGCTTCGAATTCAGAGATCTCTTGTCTCTAATGCTCTGTTCCAGAAGACTTTCGTGTTTCTTGAACGAAGCAGATTTTCAATAGCTCTTGATTCTCTTTTAACCAACTTAACTGCTGATTCACTTATAAACGATGGTTATAAGCCTTCTTTAAATCCCAGCCGTTAGATGAAGATAGATTAAACACTTTTAATCTCAGCCATTAGTTACTAATTGAGTCAAATTAGTTTTCACAAATCTCCACCTATTTGGCTCAATTTCCTTACATGTCAGTGGTTCTATTAGGAGTGCCCCAATGTAACAGTAATCAGTGTTCATTCCAAAACATTTAGCATGCTCAAAGCTTCTTTGAGCTTGCCCACTGGAATCACTTTTGTCAGCATATCAGCTGGATTAACTTGTGTGTCTATCTTCTTCACATGAATTAGCTCCCTTGAGATAATATCCCTCACAAAGTGTAGCCTCACATCAATATGTTTTGTTCTTTCATGAAACATAGCATTCTTAGATAGGTGAATAGCACTTTGGGAGTCACAGAAAATAGCTGTTGACTTCTGTTCCTGTCCCATTTTAGTTACGAATCCCTTAATCCACAATGCTTCCTTTACTGCTTCAGTGAGTGAAATATACTCGGCTTCGGTTGTCGAAAGAGCTACAACATGTAGATTTGACTTCCAACTAACCACATTTCCTCCAACAGTAAAAACATATCTAGATAATGATCTTCTTTTGTCAAGATCAACGGCATAATTCGAGTCACAATATCCAGCTATATCCGGCCTTGTTGATACCATAGAATACATGATGCTGCCTATTGCATTTGTATAAGGAATATTTATCATTTGTGCAGATTCATTTTCAACCTCTTCATCTTTGACATATCTGAGTTTAAAATGTGCACCAATCGGAGTATTTACCTCCTTTGCATCCTTCATGCCAAATACCTCGACAACATTTTATAAATACCCTGCTTGAGATATTGACAACGTCTTGAGCTTCCTGTTCCTTACAATATCCATCCGTAAGATTCTCTTTGCCTGTCCAAGGTTCTTCATGTCAAATTCAGAGCTGAGAAGAAGCTTTAACTTCTGAATTTCCTTGGAATCTTTACATGCTATAAGCATGTCATCGACATAGATAAGTAGGTAGATGTAGGACTGATTTGCCAGCTTCAAAAAATAGACACAACTATCATATTTTGATCTTTGGAATCCTCTTTGAAGCATAAATTCATCAAATCGGCAATTTCATTGTCTTGGTGATTGCTTAAGGTCATAAATTGATTTTTGTAACAGACACACTTTCCCGGCTTCCCCTTGCTTGATAAAGCCCTCGGGTTGAGTCATTAGAATTTCTTCTTCCAAATTTCCATGTAAAAAAGTTGTCTTGACATCTAATTGTTCCAATTCCATTTCATGGATATCTGTAATGACCAATATGATCCTAAATGAAGTGTGCTTAAAAACTGGGGAGAAGACGTCATGGTAATCAATACCTTCAACTTGGGAAAAACCTTTTGCAACCAATCTAGCCTTATATCTAGCTGCCTCTACTCCAGGAATCCCTGATTTTATCGTAAATACCCATCTGCGTCCAATGACTTTCTTGCCTTGAGCTCTATCAACCAACTTTCAAGTATTGTTCTTATGCAATGACTCAAGTTCTTCTTCCATAACTTTCTTCCATTTCGGCCAGTCCTTACTTTTAAGAGCTTCATTGTAACTCATTGGCTCTTCCAATTCAAATAGGTCAGCCACATTTAGGGCAAAAGCTGTAAATTCAGAGCTTGCATATCTGGTAGGTGGTCTGATTTCCCTTCTCACTCTATCTCTTGCAATAAGGTAGTCATTAAGTTGCTGATCTTCTGAAGTCTCATTATGATTTCCTTCCTCATTTAACACTTCATGAGTTTCAGTGTCAATAACCTTTTGATCAAGACCGGAGTTAACATCATATGAGTTATCAGATTTACTTTGATTTTCTCCACCTTGATTCTGATTTTTGGCAGCTCCAGATTCTGAGAAAATGTCCAAATCCATTTGCTCCACCTGAAACTCAGGATCTTGCTCAGCTTGTTTAGAGCTGGCTGTTGCTAGTTTATTCTTGTTAGTTTTATAAGAATCATTTTCATTAAAGATTACATCCCTACTAATTATACATTTAAGATCATCTAATAACCAAATTTGTAACATTTAACTCCATTAGGATATCCTATAAAAACTCCCTTCAAGGCCCTAGGATTTAATTTGCCTTGATTAACATGAACATATGCAATACATCCATAGATTTTCAAATGATTATAGTCTGGTTTCAGTTTAGACCATTTAAACTCGGGAACCATAAAATCTATAGCGGAGGAAGGTGATCTATTTATAAGGTAGCAAGCTGTTGAGGCTGCTTCAGCCCAAAACTTTCTAGGTAACCCCCTTTACTTAGCATGCATCTAACTTTATTCATAGTTGTTCGATTCATGTGTTCGGCCACCTCATTTTGTTGTGGTGTATAAGTGCATGTCCTATGCCTTGCAATACCAAATTCCTTGCAAAAATTATTGAATTCATGGTTACAGAATTCCAAGCCATTATCAGTTCTCAATCTTTTAATTTTATTTCCTGTTTGATTTTCTATCAAGGTTTTCCATTCAACAAATTTATTAAATGCTTCATCCTTAGTTTTGAGAAAGTAGATCCACACTTTTATTGAGTAATCATCAATTAAGGAATTGAAATATTGAGATTTTGACAGTGAGAGTGGTACCTTTGGTGAACCTCACAAATCAGAGTGTATGTAGTCAAGAGTTGATTTAGTTTTGTGAGTTCCAGTACTGAATTTCAGCCTATGTGCCTTACCAAGTATGCAATTTTCACAGAACTCTAGATTGTTGATCTGCTTTGGATCTAGTAGGCCTTGCTTGCTAAGCTTCTGTAGTCCTTTGAGGCTCATGTGACCGAGCCTCTTGTGCCAAAGCTCAGTTTGATCCTTGCTAGCTATCACTGTATTTGTTTCGGCTGTGATAGAATTTGCTCATAGGACATACAAGCCTTGTTCCAGAATTTCTTTCATTACTACTAAGGATCCTTTAACAACCTTTAGAATTCCATTTTGGGCCTTGTTGCTATAGCCTTTTTGATCCAAAGCGCCTAAGGATATCAAATTCCTTTTGAGATCAGGGATAAATCTTACTTCAGTTATGATCTTTACTGATCCATCCTCCATTTTTAACCTTATAGAGCCAACCCCATGAACCTTGCATGACCGGTTGTTTTCCATCAAGACTTGTCCAGCAGTAACTTCTTTGAAATCAAAGAACCAATCCTTTCTTGGTGACATATGGTAAGTGCAACCTGAATCTAGAATCCACTCCTCCTTTGGATCATCAGAGGAGATTGTTAGAACCTCAACTTCTTCGAAGTCTTCAAGAAAATTTGCTGCTTCGGTAACAGGGGCAGAATCATGTCTAGTATTAGACATTCTTTGAGGATAATCTCTTCTAAAGTGTCCTTCTTTATTACAGAACCAGCAGGTTTTCTTTGGCCGAGACTTTGATCTAGATTGCCTTCTGCCCTTCATACCATAATCTTTCCTTTCCACAAATCTTCCTCTAACATTTAAACCTTCTCCAATAGATTTGTTAAACTTTCCAGTTGCTTTCAGATCCAATTCTTTCAAATAGGCTGCTCCAATGACTTCTTCAAGGGTTAAAGTTTCTCTCCCATACTTGAGAGTGTCCCTTAGTTGATCATAAGCCTTAGGCAAGAAGTTTAGTAAGAAGATAGCTTGATCTTCCTCATCAACTGTAACATCCAATTTCTCCAAATCTGATAGCAGCTTTGTAAACTCATCTACATTTTCATCTATGGAATTATTCTCATCCATTTTGAATCCATAGAACCTTTGTTTCGAGTAGATTCTATTGGGAAGTGTCATGGTCATGTATAGTTGTTCCAGTTTCATCCACATCTCACAGACAGTCTTTTCCTTCACAACTTTTCTGAGGATTTGATCGCCTAAACTCAAGACAACTGTGTTTCTTGATTTCTTGAGGATCTCTTCTTTATTTCTGATTGAATCGGACATCTTAGTTTCACCCTTTAGAGCTTCGTCCAGCCCCAAGTTTCCCAGGTGAGCCATCATATTTTTCCTCCAGAGATTGAAATCATTTTTCCCATCAAACTTCTCCACCTCAAATCTTGACGTTGGCATTTTGTGAGATTGACCCTGGCCAGTAGACATCCTCTCAAGAAACCAATTCAATAACTTCACTCAAGCAGAAAGTCGAACACCTCAGGAGCAGAACAAGATGAATCCCTTGATCAATGAATAACCAAGATTTTGATACCAATTTGTAAAGATAATTCCCAAAACAGCATGCGAGAAGGAGAATTCAAGCACTTCAATAATATAAATGTAGAAAACTAAGAACACAAATACGCAAGAATTTACTTGGTTCGGATATTACTATCCTACATCCAAGGTTCTTGGGTTATCCCCAATATGAATCCAATATATCGACAAAGTAATCGAGTTACAAACACTTTTCCACAATCTTCACAGATTGTACAACCGAGCCTTACAGATGCTATAAACTCAAGAACAGAAGGAAGATAGCACCATGCTTCGAATTCAGAGATCTTTCGTCTCTAATGCTCTGTTCCATAAGACTTTCGTGTTTCTTGAAGGAATCAGATTTTCAATAGCTCTTGATTCTCTCTTAACCAACTTAACTGCTGATTCACTTATAAACGATGGTTATAAGCCTTCTTTAAATCCCAGCCGTTGGATGCAGATAGATTAAACACTTTTAATCTCAGCCATTAGTTATTAATTGAGTCAAATTAGTCTTCACAGGACAATAGCAAATGGGGTCTGAGTGATTGTAGGAACAAATGGAATCTTTAAGAAAGAAAAATATATGGTGAGTGGCCTCCTCGGAATAAATACACCTAACTAACCAATCCAACTGATATCTGTATAATAAAATTTATTATTTTCGTAATATATATTAGTGGATTTTTGAAATTCTAATAAAATCCTTTAAAATGACTCATTTTGGTGAACATCGGTTTTCTATGAATGTATATTTAATAAAATTCTTATTTTTTGGAAATAAAATCTTAAAATAATAATTTATGGCCCATAAAACCTCCATAAAATAATTTTGGTAAAAACTCTTCACATCGTTCGTCCACAGTCCCGATTACACGATCAACAAATCCATAAATTTCATAATTGCGGTTTAATTATTTTTCTAATTATGCATGCAAAATCACGTAGAAAAAATTTCGGGTGTTACATGCAACATATGTATAAAACAATAAAACATGTATCATGGTGTACATAAATGCAACATATGAGCATGTATACTCACTGAATATTTCAGTCAGTACTTACGTACGTCGACTAAATAGGTCGAGTACAACAGGTTAGGGATGCAAACGAGTCAAGCTACGCGTGAGCAGCTCAGTCAAAACTCGACTCGAGCTTGGTTTAACCATGCTCGAGCTCGAGCTCGAGTAGTTTGAACATAAATCGAGTTCGAACTCGAGTATTAAATATGTGTGTTCGAGTAGCTCGCGAGATACTCGAATATATATATATAATATAATATAATATATAATATAATGCATATAATATTATATATTATTTATTTTTCATATTTATATACATATATACGGTAAATATATATATATATATATATATATATATATATATTTTTCGAGCTCGAGCTCGAGCTCGAGTAACTCGAAATATACACGAGTCGAGTTCGAGTATAAAATTAGTTACTCGATCGAGCTCGAGCTCGAGTAGACAAATACAAGTTGAGCTTGAGCTCGAGTAGTATGATACTCGACTTGGCTCGACTCGACTCGTTTGTACCCCTAAGGTTACTATTCAAATGAATTTCATATCACTATAACTGTTCTAAAATTCTTAACAAATCTAATGTTGAATCCTAATAGCTACTAAAAGTTCAGACTTATACATGCATTCGTCGCCATTCCTTTGCTGTCGAAGGCCACAATTCCAACAAAACTCCGTTTTAGCTTCGATAGCCCTCCACTAATGTCCGGCCTCGATAGTGTGGCTAAAAACACTCAAAAATATACATTGGACTAACGGAACACCACAACATGCACCAATTATGAGAAATCCGCAACATATTTATAGACGGAGATCGAGCGATCCGAACTCCTACATACAGTATTGTGTCAACAATGTCTTGACACCTAAGTAAACAGCTGGGTTCAGACGATTCAAACTCATGATCAATAGATCCGATCCCACACGTGTCCGTGCACTTTTGACACCTCATCAATCTGCATGACCTAACATCTCTTAAACGGTTTCGATCCTATTCGATGCTTCCAAACTCACCATTGGTGGATCTGAACTCTTCGAAGGATCCGAACTCAAATCTTTTGATTTCGAATGATCTAATCACTTGATCATTTTCTTAGTTAATGACTCTTTTATCAGTTTAATATTTTAATTGTATTGAATGGTACTTGGTTCACAACAATTATTTTATATCGAGAATTTAAAGAGATTTGTGATAAAAGTATAATATATTAATAATCGAAAACATGGTGTATGACAGATGTTATAAGCTTTTAAAAATAACTTATAAGTTGTTTCAGACCTTATAGGCTCTTTAAATTTGTTTGGCAAATTTTTTTGTCTAACAAAATATAAGCTGTCAAAATAAGTTATTTGATAGCTTATAAACTGTTTTTTTAAATAAAAAAAATAGGGTCACATATATTTTTTTAGAAAATATCTTATTTTGATATTTTATTTCTTCTATTATCCTCATAAATTTTATTAAATTCTCACCATGTCCTCTATCCATTTTTTGTACATAATTTATCAAAAAACTTTCTTAATTAAATTTAAAAATAGTTTTATTTTCTAATATATTTTTAACATTTATGATAAATTTAAAACTATTTTATATATATATATATATATATATATTTACATTATTTTCATAGTATTATAACATTTTTGAAATTTTGATAATAAAAAGATCTTATAATACCAAACACATCAACATCTTTAAGTTGTTTAAAATAAGTTTATCCGAACACTTTAAGATCTGACAGCTCATAATCTCCTAAAATAGCTTATAAGGTCCTAAATCTTATAAGTTTTTTTTAATAAATTTAGCCAAAAACTCTATCTTAAAAATTGATATAAGATCTAAGATCTATATATATTCTTGGAAACTATAGATCCCATGTCAAATTGTATCGATATTTATAAAGAATACTGATTAAAAAATGCAACATTCGTTGATACTCATGAAAAATATTAATATGTAACATCCAAGTAGGGGTGATCATGGAGCGATTTTGCGATTTTTTTAAAAAAAATAATCGCGTTTTACATGTAAAATTATTTTACGATTTTGAGCGGTTTCCCGCAGTTGCGGTCGGTTTTGCGGTTATTTTTGTAAATGATCAAGTAAAATGCAAAATATTAAAAGAGTATATTGTTTACAAATTATTATACCCTTAAAAAAATATTATAGCAAGGGATTTAGGCGGAGTAGTTTCGTGCGGTTCTTGAAAAAAAATCACATCATGTATGCGGTGTGGTTTATTATTATTATTTTTTAATTGCGGTTTTTTTAAAAAAGTATTAGGAAAAACGGTGCGGTGCAATTCGGTTCGAGCAATTCGGACGGTTACTAAAAAAATTTGATCACCTACCTCCAAGATTTAACAATATTCGTGAATCCATATAATTATGCAAATTTTTTAATTAAATATCCAAAAGATTTTACAAATTCTTATTTTTTATAATTCTTATTTGTTATGTTGCTTATCGAATTTGGTATTACTATCAAATTTTATGAAATGAATAAGTAACGATAAACATGAACCCACAAATCGTAAATCGATTCATGCAAAAAAAAAAAAAAATCCAGAATAAATGATAGACAAGTTTGATTAAAATAGAGGATATACATATTAATTTTATGATTATAAATATGTAAATTTTGATTAAAATAGAGGATATACATATCCATTAATTATGATTATAACTATGTTTGCTTAGTTAATTTATTTGTCTACAATCAAATATTAAAATAATTGATTTTCAAAATAAATGCGTAATATATTATTTGCCGCATATATTATTTGTCTACAATCAAGTAGAGAATCTGATATTGAATTTTGTCTTGGAACCAAATTAGTTTATATTTTGAAAGATATTGGTTGTGCAAGAAATAAACTAAACTGAATCTAGATCGAGATTGAAAATATGTTGAAAATATTTTAATTTTTATGATCAATTATTCAATTATATTAATAACGATTATATTTTTACGATGCAAAATTTCTTACAATGTTTCCAACATTGACAATAGAAAAAAAAATCTAAAATAATATTATCGAGAATGTATTGTCATTTTATTTATTCAACCACATGTAATATACAGTGAACACGAAGTTTAGTGTATAATTATCGATATACATTTTTTCTTTTGTGTAAGATCACTTATATTATTTTGCTTCATTAATGTTTAAATTGAATAATGCATACTACTCATCTGAGATGATAAATAACCTCTTTTATAAAGGGGAAATATTTAAAGGAGAAATAAATAAATAAATATCTCAATGTCAAAAAATAATGGAGGGCGGTCGATGCGAAAGAAATCGATGGTCAGCATGATCATATCTTATTTTATTTGCAAATAAATATAAAAGACATTAGAAGCGTGATCGACTAATTAATTTAATAAATCCAATTTGGATGAGATTATTCACGAAGAATAAATCGTATATTAAAAGATGAGATTTCAATTATGTATTTGTTATATGATAAATTTTGGAATAGAAATGATATAATTATCAATAATTATTTTGCTCTCATGTATTTTGTTGTATGCAAAATATGATTATTAGAACTACAATTATTAGTGTCAATTACAAATGATTAATAACAAATGATATGTGATAATATGAGTTAAATCTAGCAAAACTTCTCAAAATATCTGAAGCTGGTTATGATAAAGTATCTCCACTTTTATGGATATGTTGAATTGACGGTAATATATTTAAAAAAAAATCATCGAATGATTTGTTGCTCAAAATATCCTTTTTTGAATTTGAAGATTAAAAGATATTAGATCTTGAAATATATATATCGTCAATTTAGGCATATCATTACTCTCATTATATTGGAGAATTATATCTATGCATGATTGCTTTATTATTCAGCACAAATTTGTAACTACTTATTTTCATTGGAAGATTCGCTTTCTTGGTCACCCAAGTCTACCCATGATTGGGACCTTTAAATAGCATTTTATTATGAAAGGATGAAAATTACTACGTAAATATTGGTATAATAAACCACAAACGATATAAACTTCGAAAACACCAGCAGAGTAAGCCGTTGAAACAAAGGCAAAATATACAGCAAAGTCCCAGATTCAAGTGCCCATCCATGAAAAAAAAAACAAAAAAAACAAAAAAACAACTAGGAACTCGTATTTACAAAACCCAAGCTTCTATTTTTTAAACTTTGGGACTCCACGAAGTCGCTTCAGAATTAGCTCAACAAGGCTCCATGCAAGTGGAGAGAACAAGCGAATTTCCTCTGCGACATTTCACATCTTGCTGCCAGAAACAGTGAACTGACTATGAAACTTGAGGATTCCGTGTCTCTTCGGATGGCGGTTTGTTCCCAGAACCCTGAACCCGGTCAGATGCAGAAGTATTGGAGCCCAGTTTAGAATTTGCAGTATTGTGCTGTGTCTGATTTTCTGACTTCATACTTGATTTATATGGCCTTTCAAAGTCTTTGGCTGCAGCAGGATCTATCATCAGTTTGCTGAGTTTTTGCTCCTGCAACACAAACAAAATTATTGGCTCGTCCTTGAGACAAAGCAATATGTATCATTTGCTTCTAACATGAAATGGTTCAGGGGTTTTTATCAGGTTACAAAAGTGAAAGCTTACACTTTGCAGCAGTTCAAGCTTTCTTTGCAATGCCTCGTGTTCTGCCTGGATACGGAAGGGTACACCATTCTTTTGGTACACATTATTTTGAGCCAAATCTTCGTCAATATCACTTGAAGTGGTTGCAAAGGGATGATTTGTGGGAATCCATCTGACGGTATCAGGGTCGACATCAGGAGGAACGGACTCTCCTTCTCTGAGAAATATTGTTGGTCTCTTCCACTGGTATGCCCGGGATCTACGTTTCTGATGGATTGTTTGTTGCTCCCCTGTAAGGGTCACAGGAGCTAAACGATACACTTTTCCGCACATCTCAACTGTTGAATTGTTTTTGCTGACCTTGATCATAGGATTATTGAATGGATCGTCATACTTGAGAGGCGTTGAACTGCGAAGAGAGATGACAAGAAGAATCAAATTATGAAATGAACAAGGAATAATAGAACACCTAAAATGTCAGCAGACAATCAGATAATGAATATGAAAGGTCTCTACAATTCAAAAAAATCAATATCACCATGGACAGTCTCTAAAATAATACCATAAAAAAAATTTGTAGAGAACAAATGTATTTAACTTGGGAGGAAAAATTCACTCTTATGCTAGATAGCATCAAAAAGTATTTGCTGAAGTGCGATCAGATACTTCACATTAAATTATTATAGCTTACAAGCTTGACCATGAGTATGACTCAATGATTAAGTTAAAGTGGCAATCATACATGCCTCTTCTATCAGATTTGAGCTGTCCACGGCGCACAAGATCAGCTACAGAGCCAGAACGACTGTTTCTGGACTTCCTTGCTGCATAGCCTCTCACCACGACGATTACCATGGTCGCAACAATACATAATCCAATTGTGATATTCGTACCAGATAATTTCCCAGTCTGAAAACAGACAAAAAAGAAAAGAGAAGATATAAAGCAGCCGCATACGTTATAAACATGTTTCAGCCCAAGCTCATATCAAAGCGCCAGTGAACCAGTGCAGGAGAAGCACTATTATTTTCAAGTTAATCACCTGATTCAACTACTTTTTAACATCAGAATCATCTTCTGGTAATGCCACCTAGTGAACAATTCAACTCCCCGGGATCTCAACTAAAAATACTAGAATGAAAAGCAAAAGAATGTCGCTCAACTAAAAATTCAAGAATGAAAGCAAAAGAAAGTCGCTCATTTTTCAATTAAACAGGACAAATCCAAACCATCATTTGGCAACATAGTCTACCCTGTTCTCTGAGACCTAGAAGCCCCTGAATTCACCAACTTTCATAAATCAATGACAACTTAATTCTCTTTGGTACTTGTATTTATTGAAACTTTTGGTCCTTGATCAGTTGTCAGAAAACCAAGCAAATTTCTAAACCACTCAATTCTAACCAGTATTCCTATTGAGACGTTCAACACCCTTGTTCCTTTCAATCCAGACATAAACATAACACCGAGTTCGCCAGCAAGGAATCTGCAGCGAGACTCTAATCAAATTTCTTTAACTCAGAGAAACAATCTCTCATCCTCACAAATTTAATAAATAAGCCCTCACAATCCAACCTTGAAAAGCAAAATGAGGGTATATCTGAAACACAAATAACAACATAATTGCTAAAAAAAGCATGATAAAGCAAGCGAACTAAGCAAGAAATTACCGCGAACGTAAATAGAGGGAAAGAACTAATTGTCTCTTGCAACTGATTCAATGGGTTTTGTTGAAGCTTCTCCGCAACATCTTTCCGAGACTTCTCGGCAACAACGGAATCGTTTTGGTGGCGCCTGTCTCCATCTGAACCAACTGCTTCCACTACAAACCTCCCGCGCTTGATTTTTCTGTTCCATTTAGTGCATACCAAATCACGCCCTGATTCCGCTGGACATTGCAGTTCATTGGACCAAGTTCGAAGCTTTACTCGAAAACAAAAAAAAATTTAAAAAAAAATTACTTAAAAAACACAGAAGAATGAAGGAAAATAGGGTTCCAAGCATTGACTTACAGGAAATGAAGACGACGCATGAAGATGTATGGTCCAAATCGAGGCCATTGTTGCTGTATTGCTATTGCTGGATAGAGAAATGGAGAATCATTGCGGCGAATTGGGGAATTTTTGGGGAAATTGAGATGAATTTGGAATTGGGGTCAGATATCCATCATTGAATGATGTGTGTGTGGAGCCTTGGGCCAAAAGCCCAAAATTGATTTTTACAAACTCAGGCTTCTGGCCTATGTGATGACTGGTTTTGTTCATGTCACTAGCAGGGTATTGCTTTGGGCCAAAAGACCAAAATTAATTTTTAAAAACTCAGGCTTCTGGGGTAGCATCGAACTAACCGTGATGATTGATGAGAGTTTTTTTTTTTTTTTTTGGCTTTATGACTGATGAGAGTTAACACGAGTAAATGCAAAGATTTCAAAAAAAAATAAAAACTATCCATCCGATGCAAGTCAAGCACGTCTAATTTTGAAATTTTTATGTGATGAGCTTCAAGAAAAAAAAATCTTATGGGTAGAACCGTCGAACCTTTTTAAAATCTTCTATGTTCTCATGCGCTTAAAAGCTTATCAAAAGTCTCTCTTTGTCCGTGCAACCTCTTGACAACAACAATCATTTTTTGCCCTTATAAGTCATCTAAACAGTCTTGGAATCCTCATGTCCCGACGTGTGATCGATTTATTCATGTACCCCTTCACATAGAAAAGTCTACGAAAAATCACTCCTTGTTCATATAAACTCTTGACACCGACGATCACTCTCCACCCTCTGTTCAGCCCCGACCATCACAAACATAATCCACAGCTTCTTAACCGAGCACTCTTGCCAAGCACACTAAACTTACATGGGGTCATGCCAACTCGAAACTCGGAAGGCTCTCAAGTCTCAACATTCGGGAGTTAAGAAATGGCTAACACCATCTTTGTTATTGTTATTATTATTATTATTGATATACCTCAATAAAGTGATCTCCTTGGATGAGCTGAAAAAACTCCTCCAACAAAAAATGAACTGTTGCTGGCCTGAAACCACGAACAAGAGTGTTAAGGGGGGCCGGAAGGTGTTCCGGCGTATTCCCTCCTACGCTCAAGTCAAATGCTAGAATAGCGAAATATAGAGAGTTGTGTGTGCACACGAGTGAAAAATTAGGATGCAAATAATGAAAATGAACCTGTTATTTATAGGAGAGGGCTCCGGATTTAGCGCTTACCTTCCTTATCAAGAACCCGAGGATCTCGGGATCACGATCCCGAATATTTAGGCTGAGATCTCTCCCAAATCTTGTCTAACGAATGAAATAATGATACACTTAATCTGAGCTGAACTGTCATCGCTAAGACTCTATATTGCTGCTCTCCTTGGGGTCATATAAAAAGGGGTGAATGAGTTGTTGCTGAACCCCTGAACTCACCCTAAACCACTGATCCTAACATCTTAGCTAGCTTACCAAGGTTATCCAACCCCTCTACTAAGCTAACTCCCCAATGACATCGGGGCCGAGCTGAGCTCCCGAGCTCCCAAGCTCCCGACCCGAGCTGGTAATTATAGCGGGGGAGCTTGGCCGAGCTCCCAAGCTCCTGAACCCGAGCTCCCAACCCGAGCTGATAATTATAGTAAGGGAGCTTGGCCGAGCTCCCGAACTCCCGAGGCCGAGCTCCCGACCCGAGCTGGTAATTATAGTGAGGGAGCTTGGCCGAGCTCCCAAGCTCCTGAACTGGTCCTAGTTGATTAGGGGTAGGCTTCTATCTTAGGATCATCGAGGAGCTAAGGTGATTTCCTCCTCCGGATATCAAAAGCCCCCCCCCCCCCCCCCTCAAAGGTCGAACTGAGGTCAAAGACTTGAAGTTCGTTATTCTTATTCTGAGATGGCCCTAAGAAAATGCCGAGCTGAGGTGTTCTACCGAGCCCAACTGTCACTCTGACCAAACGTACCTTGTTCTGACATCTCAACGGTAACTTTTCAAATTCCACTCGATCTGAGCCTCCATCCGTCCCAAAATCAACGATCCCGATTCCTCCATGCTTTCTATAAATAGCCCCTCACTGTCAAAATTTCATTTTACCCTTCTCTGATTGTCGTTCTCTGATTTTTCCTCCGATTTTCTCTCCTCCATTCCCTTTTCTGAGCTGTCTTGCTGCTTCAAATTTCTTCCCCTTCCCAGGTTTCCGAGCTTCCTAAGTAAGTAAACACCTTTCATGGCCACTCCTTTCCGAGCTCACTCTGGGAGCTCAGACGAAGTATTCCGTGAGGTGGATCAATTTGATTCCCTTGCTCTTACTCCCATAGGAGAGCTTACAGGCTAGGACCCTGCTCACCCCTCCACATCAGCTCAGGATGATGACTCGGGCAATGACCCTGATGTCCCTGTGGTGCCATGGTTTGAGCTATATCCCTCCGAGCTAGACGCCTCGGACGAGGACAAAATAAGAGCTCTATCCCATGCCCCAAGAAATATGATTTCATTATTCCTGACCTCGATGACCGAGCTAACAATCCCCCCGAGGGATATTATACTTTTAATGTAGACCAATTAGAAGCTGGTCTTAGGTTTCCCCTGCCCCTCATCTTCCAGCAGCTCAGCCGTTACTAGGAGCTTCACTTAGGGCAGTTCACCCCTAACTCCTTTCGAACTTTGTGCAGTTTTATAGTTCTCTTCAGAACATTAGGCTTTGAAGTAACTTGTTTTAATATCTGTAATTTTTTGCTCCTCAAACGTTCTGAGGAGGGCCCTTTTTATTTTTCCCGCTATCCAAATTGCAAGTTTTTCAAGGGCTCTCCCAGTTCAAACAAGAACTGGAAGAATAATTTCTTTTTTTTCCATCCCTCCGAGGACTGGGATATATGCTCGATCTGGAGGGATGCTCTCCCCCTTTTATCTGTTCCCACCCCCGGCTTCCGATAGGGGGAATTATTCACTGGAGCCCAAAGGTCTATAGGGGGAAGGTGCTTTGATACCGCCGCCCTCCTGGCGGAGGATTTGCTCTGCCACCATGGGCTCAGCTCGGCCGATGTTTCGGTCCAAGGAAACTTAGGTATGGCCCTTCCCCCGCCCATGCTCTAATTTATTATTTCTCTTTTTTTTTTTTTTTGCTGACCTCCTTCTTGCTTACCCAGAAAGAAGAGTAATGAATGCTACAATGAAAAGGATGTTTGAGAAGAAGAGAACAACAGCTCAGCCAGGGAGCAAGGCTGAAGCTTCCTCGGGCAAATCCAAAGCTGCTTCGCCCCGAGCTACTGCCGCCTCTGAGCCCTCCACTGCCCCTTCTAAAGGATCAAAGAGGCGCGCTACATCCTGCCCCCGCCCCGAGGTAGTAGAGCTGGATTCGGGAAAATCTACCATTCCCGAGGTAGCGCCCCTTCGGCAGTTCAGGTCGGATAAACCCCAGACCCCCGTGATCCGATGTCGCTCCAATTTCTTCGATATGTACCATGACGAGCTTCGGTTAGTGGGGGTAGGCCCTACCCCAGCAGCAGGCTCAGTCCTTCGGGACATGCTCTCTCATGACGATGCTGACTTTGTGCAGAACCTTGGCTGGACTGATCTCCTACAACGCTCCAACACTGCTTCTGCCGAGGTGATTTATATTTTTTTCACTTTTTTCTTAGCGCACTTCTTTCATTCATCTCAGTACCATGATTATCTTATTATTTTTATGTCAGGCCGCCGCCTTGAACGCTGAAGAGTCTCTTCAAGCCTCCATTGGTCGGAAACAACTCATCAGGGAGACCCGGGGTTTCAAGACCCACCTCGCTGAGCTTAACCAGGCAGCTGAGGATGTGAAGCTTGCTTCGGAGAGAGAGATGGCAAATCTCCGAGCCCAAATGGAGGAGATGCGGATGGGCTTCCAAGCTGATCGGATGAAGTCACAGAATGATCTCCGGGTCTCTGAGGCGCAGAAAGAAGCTCTGCGGAGTGAACTTAAGGGCTCCCAGGACCAACTAGTTCAAGCCCTTTAAGAGTTGGATGAGGCCCGAGCTGAGCTGGCCAAGGGAACTGAGGGCTTTAAGGAGATATTCCTGAAGTCCGATGAATTCATGAAAGAGGTAGCGTCCCAAGCCTACGGATACTTATCCAAGGGATTTGAAGGCTGCACTCAGCAGTTCAGGGTGGCCGGGTACCCTCCTGAAGGAACCCCTCTAGACTTCTTAGACCCGGAGGGGTTTGCCCTTTACCTCACCTCAACAGAGGCAGCAAAGGAGGGTGAAGACGAGGCCGAGCAGGGTGAGGGTGAGAGTTAATTTTTGTTTTTATGGCTGTAAACATTTCCAAGTTTTTTCTAGGTTATGCAAGCTCATTTCATTTACTGTCTTTCCTCATGTTATAATAATTTTAGCTGACCTCATTGATAAACTAAGACGAGCTGAATCTCCGAACACAAGTTCAAAAAATAATACCAACACCTGAAGGTGAACTGAGCTCCCTGAGGGAAGCATAATAAATACTAAAGAATAATCTAATACCCGAAGGTGTAGTGAAATGAGATGAGCTCTCGGAGGGAAGCATAATAAATACTAAAAATAAACCAACACCCTAAGGCATTGAGCTGAGCTTATACGGCTGAGCTGAGCTGAGATCTAGAGTTCCTGAGCTGAGCTTATATGGCTGAGCTGAGATGAGCCTAACTCCCGAAGGAAGGCAAGATACATACTTAAAAATAAACTAACACCCGAAGGTGTTGAGCTGGGCTGAGCTCCCTGAGGGGAGATAAGATTATCACTTAAAAATAAACCAACACACAAAGGTGTTGAGCCGAGCTGAGCTCATTGAAGGGAGCAAGATACATACTTAAAAATAAACTAACACCCAAAGGTGTTGAGCTGAACGGAGCTGAGCTCCTCAAGGGAAGCATAATAAACTTTGAAAATAGTACTCACCCGAAGGTGAGCTGATTTGAGCTTCCCGTGGGGAGGTAGGATTAACACTTAAAAATAAACCAACACCCAAAAGTGTTGATCTGAGCTGAGCTGAGCTACCGGAGCCGAGCTGAGCTGAGCTGCCGGAGTCGAGATTCCGACTTGACCTGACATATGTTCCCAGATAGCCTGAATTGGCTCCTGACCTAACCTGGCTGATGTTACCCGAGAGCTTGAATAAGCTCCTGACTTGACCTGGATGATGTTACCCGAGAGCTTGAATGAGCTCCCATCCTGACCTGACTAATGTTACCCGAGAGCTTGAATAAGCTCCCGACCTGACATGGATGATGTTAACCGAGAGCTTGAATAAGCTTCCGTCCTGACCTGACTAATGTTACCCGAGAGCTTGAATAAGCTCCCGACCTGATCTTCCTCTGCTCCCAATACTAATGTAGTAGCCCGTAACCAAAATCAGTAATTAAGGGATTAATCATAATTACTTGGGTAGAGTTCGGAAGCTCCGAAGGTGAGTTCGGAAGCTCCGAACAGGATCGGAAGCTCCGAAGGTGGATCGGAAGCTCCGATGGTATTACGTCAGGCATGACGTGTGGCAAGATCGGAAGCTCCGATCAGGATCGGAAGCTCCGATCACCCCTATCCGAAGTCAACAAGTGATATTTTGACACGTGGCAGATCAGGATCTTTGGAAGCTCCGATGGCAGGATCGGACGTTCCGATCGAGGATCGGAAGCTCCGATCGTTGTCTATAAATAGAAGGCCGAGAATTCATTTTCAATTGCCAATTCCGGATTTCCTCTCTACTCTAGTCGTATTCGAGTTGTTCTAGCCTTCCTAGGCTTGACCCGGGAGTCGTCGAGGCGTTCGATAGTCGTAGCGGAGTTGTGCCCAAGTTTTGGAGGCATCGACATCTTTCGACGGCGGTTGACTTCTGCGCCGGTGTTGGCATTACCATCAGGATCTGGAGGGTATGTGATATACACGGATGCTTTTCTTCAGGGGTTAGGTTGTGTCCTGACTCAGAATGGGCATGTGATCTCATACGCTTCTAGACAGTTGAAGCTTCACGAGGACAACTATCCAGTCCACGATTTGGAGTTAGCAGCCATTGTGTTCGCTTTGAAGATCTGGCGTCATTATCTGTATGGCGAGAAATTTGAGATCTTCACCGAACATAAGAGTCTCAAATATTTGTTGACTCAGGCGAAGTTGAACATGAGGCAAAGACGTTGGATGGACTTGCTTAAGGACTATGATTGCGAGATTAAGTACCATCCGGGAGCTGCTAATCTCACTGCTGATGCTTTGAGTCGCAAGGTGCGACTATCCGCACTTCAGACTTGTTCGATGTCTAGTGCGATCAGTGACTGTTGTACTTCAGGTTATACCTTCAAGCATAAGAAAGGTATGCAGAGTATCCAGATGTTTGCGATATTATCTGAGTCAGCTTTGTATTCGCGGATTCAAGATGCTCAGATGTCTGATTCGAAGACCCAGCGTTTAGCTCGTCTAGCTAACGAGGGTAGCTCGTCTGGATTTCATTATTAATCAGATGGCTTTCTGTGTTTGTTTGGTAGGCTTGTGATTCCGCGGGATGAAGAGTTGCGAGAGGAGATTTTGTCTCGGGCGCATCGCACTAAGTTGAGTATTCATCCTGGGAGCAACGAGATGTACAAGGATCTACGTACTCGTTTTTGGTGGAAGGGTATGAAACGCAGTGTTTATCAGTTTGTTTCGAGATGTTTGGTGTGTCAACAGGTCAAAGCAGAGCACCGATGACCTGGAGGATTGCTTCACAGTCTGCCTACTCCTGAATGGAAATGGGAGTTTATCACAATGGACTTTGTGACCCATTTTCCGGTATTCCCGAGGAACTGTGATTCTATCTGGGTTGTGGTGGGCCGACTCACCAAGTCAGCGCATTTCATTGCCTATAGCCGAGAGTACAATGTGGATCGTATGACTCGGTTGTACATTCAGAAGATCGTTCGACTTCATGGAGTGCCTGTGAGCATTTTCAGCGATCGGGACCCCAGGTTCACTTCTAGATTCTGGGGGAGTGTTCAGCGTGCGATGGGTACTACTCTCAGTTTGAGTACTGCCTATCATCCGGAGACTGATGGTCAGTCAGAGCGCACTATCCGTACTTTGGAGGATATGCTTAGAGCGTGCGTCATGGATTTTGGTTCAGCCTGGCAGGATCATTTGCCGTTGATCGAGTTCGCGTACAACAACAGCTATCACACTAGTATTGGGATGGCACTTTTTGAGGCGTTGTACGGGCGACATTGTCGTACTCCACTCTTCTGGGAAGAAGTGGGGGAGAGACAGGCTGAGATACCGGAGTTTATCCAGCAGGCGATAGACATTGTCGATCAGATCAAGAAACGGATTAAGACTGCACAGGATCGTCAGGCCAGCTATGCTAATACCAAGCGTAGGCCTTTGCAGTTCGATGTCGGGGAGAAAGTGTTTCTGAGAGTGTCACCTTTCCGCAATATTCTTAGATTCGGCCTTAAGGGCAAGTTTTCTCTCAGGTTTATCGGTCCGTTTGAGATCTTGGAGAGCATTGGCGATTTGGCTTATCGACTAGCTTTTCCACCGCATATATCCAGTATTCACGACGTGTTCCACGTATCTCTGTTGCGATGGTATGTGGCAGATGAATCTCATATTCTGCAGTGGTCTGAGGTTCAGGTGAACAAGGATTTGACCTATGTTAAGAAACCTGTTCGTATCCTGGATTATAAGGATAAGGTTTTATGGAACAAAGTCATTCCTTTGGTTTTAGTTCAGTGGCAGCGCCGAGGCACTGAAGAAGCTACTTGGGAGCTTGAGGACAGGATGCGTGAAGACCATCCTGAGTTGTTTTGATTTCATTCTTAAGTTGTATTCAGTTTCAAACTCTGTAAACGTTTGATTTGAATAAAGAATGTTCCTGATTTCTGTATTGCATTCAGTACTTAAGATCTGATTTCGAGGACGAAATATATTAAGTGGGGGAGAATGTAGTAGCCCGTAACCAAAATCAGTAATTAAAGGATTAATCATAATTACTTGGGTAGAGTTCGGAAGCTCCGAAGGTGAGTTCGGAAGCTTCGAACAGGATCGGAAGCTCCGAAGGTGGATCGGAAGCTCCGATGGTATTACGTCAGGCATGACGTGTGGCAAGATTGGAAGCTCTGATCAGGATCGGAAGCTCCGATCACCCCTATCCGAAGTCAACAAGTGATATTTTGACACGTGGAAGATCAAGATCTTCGGAAGCTCCGATGGCAGGATCGGACGTTCCGATCGAGGTTCGGACGTTCCGATCGAGGATCGGAAGCTCCGATCGTTGTCTATAAATAGAAGGCCGAGAATTCATTTTCAATTGCCAATTCCGGATTTCCTCTCTACTCTAGTCGTATTCGAGTTGTTCTAGCCTTCCTAGGCTTGACCCGGGAGTCGTTGAGGCGTTCGATAGTCGTAGCGGAGTTGTGCCCAAGTTTTGGAGGCATCAACATCAAAGGGCTAACGACGGACGAAGGTATAGCTTTTGCTTTCTATAAATATTTAGGAGTATGCTTTAGCTTAGTTAAGGCTTTTAGAGCGCTATAATGATAGTAGTATCATTTGGCAGTGTAGAGCAGACTATAGGCGTGGACCTAGAGTTGGTAGAGCTTGCACTGATTTGAGGTACGAAAGTACTTTTCGAGATATCCTGACTGAGTATGCATGTATTATGTGAATGCATGGTTTATATGTCATTGATTTATGCTGCATTCATTTGCATACTGAGCTATCTCCTTCGAGATGTCTGTTAGTAGGGTTTTTCCCTATCCTGTTAGTGGTTGGACTTCTATCGATTTGGGTCCGGCATATCCACTTGTATTATGGTATGGGAGCCACCTCCTGAAGCGACGACACAGCGTGCTACATACCAGGGCCCGGTCTGTCTCTGTTATCTGATCCTTGACCTCGAGTTTATAGGGAGTTCACTTTGCATGCATGTATACTCATACTCTCGTACTAAGCATTTTATGCTCACGTCTCGTACTCTATGTTTCTGGACACCCTATTCCATGGGGCAGGTTTGCGATTGGACGAGGCGGGTGGATCCAAGAGGGGCTAGTTAGTGGTTGACCAGCTGGAGCTTCGTCTAGATTTTATTTCTGTTGTTTTGAGATTGATACAGCTATTCGATTTGGTTGTATATTATTTGGATAAATTACAGATTCCTTTCCTTGGGATTGTATTTATTTATGGTTTTCGTAGATTATTCTGATATCTATTTTATTAAGTTAATTGCATGCCTAAGTTTTGTTTAGTAGGTGATCCGGGTAAGGGTCACTACAACTAAATGTGCTCAAATTAAAATGTGACTAAGGTGATGAGCTGAAAGAAAGTCAGGGGCCTAATAGGCGTGACTAAGGTAATGAGTTGAACCAAAGTCATGGGCCTAATAGGCGTGACTAAGGTAATGAGCTGAACCAAAGTCAGGGGCCTAAGAGACGTGACTAAGGTAATGAGCTGAACCAAAGTCAGGGGCTTAAGAGGCGTGACTAAGGTAATGAGCTGAACCAAAGTCAGGGGCCTAAGAGGCGTAACTAAGATAATGAGCTGAACCAAAGTCAGGGGCCTAAGAGTCGTGACTAAGGTAATGAGCTGAACCAAAGTCAGGGGCCTAAGAGGCATGACTAAGGTAATGAGCTGAATCACGTTTACATCAACATTTCTGAAAAAAAATAACTGTTTATAGATATACGTAGAAGGTAGCTTGCATGGATTACAACTTAAAGGAAAATTGAACTTGCAACATTTAAGAATAATATTTGCGTAAATTGTAAGCGCTCCAAGGTCTCTTCAGCATCTTCCCCTTTAAATCTTCCGAGTAGTAAGCATCCGGACTGAGCCTTATCACCACCTTGTACGGTCCTTCCCATTTAGGGTCGAGCTTCCCTACAGCCACCTCCTGAACTTTTCTCAACACCAAATATCCTACCTGGAAGCCCTTCCTACGCACCCCACGATTATAGGACTGAGCTATTTTGTTCTTGTATGCCTCCATTCTAATGGCAGCAGCTTCTCTCTTTTCATCCAAGAAGTCTAAGTCTTCCATTCTCTTTTCTCCATTCTTCTCATCGTAGAAAATGATCCGAGCCGACTCTTCTCCAATTTCTGCTGACAAAACCGCCTCATTTCCATAAACCAGACTAAATGGAGTCTCTCCGATTCCAATTTTTGGCGTAGTAAGATATGACCATAACACGCTAGGGAGCTCTTCCACCCAATTTCCTTGGGTCTTTCCCAAGCGTGTCTTCAAGCTTTGTACTAAGGATCGGTTAGTCACTTCCACCTGAACATTTCTTTGGGGATAATGGACAGAGGTGAAGTGTTGTTGGATCTTCATCTCTTTACACCATGCTTGCACCCGATCTCCTTGAAATTGTCTCCCATTATAAAAAATGAGCTTCCTAGGTACCCCAAATCTGCATACTATATTCTTCCATAGAAATTTCAGCATTTCCCCTTCGGTAATTCGAGCCAGGGCCTCCGCCTCCACCCACTTAGAGAAGTAATCAATAGCAACCAACAAGAATTTCTTCTGAGCAGGGGCTGGAGGGAAGGAACCCACAATATCCATTCCCCACTGATCGAAAGGACACGCTGCCACGATTCCTTTCATTAACGCTGCTGGCTGATGCTGAAGTCTTCTATGTCGCTGACAACTGTCACAAGAAGTCACCAAAGGTATGGCACCTTTTAAAATAGTAGGCCAAAAATATCCCGCTAAGAGAACCTTACGGGCTAGAGAATAAGACCCCAAGTGATTGCCACAACACCCCTCGTGTATCTCCTTCAGGACATAATGAGCTTTCTTAGGGCCTAAACACTTGAGAAGAGGTCCAGAAAATTACCTCTTATAAATAACTCCCTCCACCATCACAAAGTGGAGACTCCTCTGCTTCAACCGATATGCCTTGTGTGGATCCTTCGGTAACTCGCCCTTCTCCATGTATTCCAAGAGCTTTTTTCTCCAGTCACTCTCTTCCCGAGCTAATGGTGTGAGCTCAGTAGAAGGTGTTAATTCAACTTGCATGACTACCTCTCTGTTTTTCCAGTTATGAAGTGAGCTAGCCATCTTGGCAAGATAATCTGTTTTTTCATTGCTCTCCCTCGGAATTTGTTCAAACATTACCTCATCAAAGAGACCCCGAGCTTCCTCTATCGCCCTCATGTATTCCTTCAACTTTTTATTTTTGACTTCATACGTTCCATTCACCTGCTGAGCTAATAACTATGAATCAGAATAGAGATGCACCCGAGCTGCCCCAGCTTGCTTAGCTGCTCGGAGGCCGATTAACACAGCCTCATACTCTGCCTCGTTATTAGAAGCTCGAAAATCCAACCTAACTGCCAATCTGATCTCATCTCCACGAGGGGAGATCAAAAACACCCCCACTCCACATCCTTCATTATTAGAAGAGGCATCAACATATACTTTTCACAAATCCTCTGCTTCCATGTGTCTTGTTTCGGCCAGGAAATCAGCTAACGCCTGAGCCTTAATGGCTGACCTTGGTTCATACTGGATGTCATACTCACTGAGTTCCGTAGTCCATTCCACCAATCTTTCCGAAATATCAACTCGAGTCAATATCCTCCCAATGGGGTTGTTGGTCAGCACCACAATAGGATGTGATAGAAAGTAAGGTCTGGGCTTCCTTGCTGTCATAACCAAGGCCAACGCTAGCTTTTCCACCTCCGAATACCGGAGTTCTGCACCCTTAAGGGCATGTGAGAAGAAATAGATAGGGTGTTGAGCTACTCCCTCCTGCCTAATAAGTACTGAGCTGACTGCCCCTTCCAAAGCTGACAAGTAGATGTACAATGGTTCACCTAGAATTGCCTTAGCCAACACAGGGAGTTCAGCTAAATATCTTTTTAGGTCATCAAATGCCTTCCCACATTCATCATCCCATTCAAATTTCTTGGCTTTGCGAAGCACTAAGAAGAAAGGTAAACTTCTATGGGCTGATCTTGATATAAATCGAGACAAGGCTGTTATCCTTCCTGCCAACCTCTGAACTTCTTGCAGATTACGAGGAGCGGACATGGATCGGATAGCCTGCACCTTCTCAGGATTGGCCTATATGCCCCTCTCAGTAACCATGTACCCCAAAAACTTACCTCCCCTAACTCCAAATACACACTTCTCCAGATTAAGTTTCACCCGATAAGCCCTCAAAGTCGAGAAAGTCTCCTCAAGGTCGGCCAAAAATCCCACATCATCTTGAGACTTTACCAGAATATCATCCACATAAACTTCCACATTTCTGCCAATTTGGGAGGCGAACACTCTGTCCATGAGCCTTTGATAAGTGGCCCCTGCATTCTTCAAACCAAAAGGCATCACTCTGTAACAAAAAGTTCCATGAGAGGTGGTGAAACTTACTTTGTCCTGATCTTCCTCCACCAAAGGGATTTGATGATACCCCTGATATGCATCCGTGAAGCATAAGTACTGACGACCTGCCGTAGAGTCAACCAATTGATCGATTCGAGGCAGTGGATAACAATCTTTGGGGCATGCCTTATTCAAGTCTCTGAAATCAACACACATCCTCCACTTGCCTGAGCTCTTAGGGACCAAGACAACATTTGATAACCAAGTAGGGAACTGCACTTCCCTAATGTGTCCTGCCTCAAGGAGCTCATCCACTTCTTTTTTAATGACCTTATACTTTTAAGGTCTAAAGTGTCTCTTCTTCTGTTTTATCGGCCTCACTCCCGCAAGAGTGTTGAGTCGATGAGCCATAAATTCCGCACTAACCCCTGTGAGCTCTGACACAGACCAAGCAAAAATATCTCTGTTCTTCTTCAAGCAGTCAACCAATCTTTGCTTCACTGATGGGCCGAGATCAGCAGATAATTTAACAATCTGAGCTCCCGGACTTAAATCTACCTTCTCATGACCTTCTTCAGACATCAGAAGCACCTTTTGACCAAACACCCTCGATGTCCGACCTACTGAAACCATTCCTACCTCCCTCTTCTTCTTCTTTGCATCAATCTTTACCTCATTCACATAACACAACCGAGCTGTCTTTTGATCACCCCAAACGACACCCACTTCTCTTTCACTTGGAAACTTCAACTTCTGATGATAGGTGGATGCCACAGCTCGGAAATCACTCAGGGCAGGGCGCCCCAATATTCCTGTAACGCCCCAAATTATCTTAATTGACTTTATTTGAGATAATCGGAGATTACAGAGTTCAAGAGCCGACATGATTTTGATCAGGGTCTATTTTGAAAATTTTGGAATTTTCAGGAACTAAAATGCAAATATAGGTTTTGCTAGATATTTAAGAGGGATTTGACTCATTCTTTCATCTCATCTCCTTCCTCCAAACCGCCTCCTCCATTGAAGAACTCCAAGCGTGAGTTTCAAGCTTTGAAATTCCACGGTTTTGTCGATTCGTCCGTTAGAATTTATTTTTGAAGGCAGATTAGCGATCACGGCTACTAGAGCTTCGTTCTATAGTAAGTTTTTCTTCGATCAGCTAGACTTTTATTTTTGGATGTCGTTAGAATCGATTGAGTTTTGAGTATGTTGTTCTTGACAGAGTTCTGATCGTTTATTCTCTGTCGGTTTTGAAATAGAGCGTCGTCCGGATTTGTTATGATTTTTGGAAGATTATTCGAAAGTTGAGTTTTTGTGATTTGTTGGAATCGGATTGTTATGGTTGAATGTTGGTTGTTTTGAGTTTATTGGATTGATATTATGTTGTCTGCATTTTCGGTTTGATTAGAATATAGCCGTTATGCCGCCGGTTTGTAATTGGGATTTTGAACCGTTTTGAGTTGATGATATTTGGCTATTGAGTTTGATCGTCATTGTTGATCTTCTCTTACCTCCGTACAGATTCGTTCGAAGGCCGTTGAGTTGTGAGATTTCAGGAGTTGAATTGCTTCGAAGATTGTAGCCGGTGTAGTATCGACTTTTTTATTTTCGACTAGGAAGTTTGATTGAATCTTGAATGAGTATTGTTGTTGTTTCCAGGTTGGAGCATCGACGTTTGAAAGAGGTATAAGACGACTTAGACTGGAATGGAACAAGTAACTCGAATCCGAATTGATTCGAGTGTTCCGGAAAAATCACATACTTGCATGTTATTTGATTTACTTGAATGAGTTATGATTTGCATTACATTCATATTGAGCCAATGGATTTATTTCATTTTGAGTTAGACGTTCTGAGAACTATAGTAGGGGGCATTGGCAGGTGATTTACTGCAATGACCGACTTAACTCTATATAGTTGCTTCAGAGTCTAGAGGATTGAATTATACACTATCCACGCCGAGTGAAAGGTCGGTGCGATTTTGTGTGATAGTTCATCCTCGGGATCCCAATAGAAGAAGAAAAGAGCTGATATCCTTGATTATCCGGACTTGATAATCCCAGAGTTTTAAAGACATGCATTTCATTTTGATTGTCTTGAAGTTTCATGGTTGATATTTGATATTTTGAAGTTGATGTATTTCATTTTGAAATGCTTATTTGATATGCATGTTTGTCTCTTTTACTGGGAATTGTATTCTCACCGGATTATCCGGCTGTTGTCTTTGTTTGTATGTGTACTTGGCAACAGATGGGGCAAGACCGAGTCAGAGATCGCATGGCTAGGTGGTCGAGTTGATAGAGTAAGGCCTTGTTGTTGTAGAAGTCGAATATGTAATCAAACTTAGATTGTATTCAAACTCTTATTGTATTGTATTGCATTGAATAAGCTAGACTCAAGCATGTTCGAATAGTTTGAAATTGTATGACTCTAGAACTACCTTGTATTTAATGAATTATGCATGTTGAATGGATTTAGTTTTGAAGACTTGGAGTTGTATAGAGTCAAGCAATCTGTTTTATTTTCTGCAGATTTGTGCCCGCTCGATCGTTTGAATCTTACCGATCGAGCGAGCACCCCTGAGCTGAGGCAAAGTGTTGGACTTTTGTGTCCGCTCGATCGATAAGATTTTACCGATCGAGCGGAGGGCTTTTGTTAAGTCTCGACAGAGACTTGGACTGTCTGGCCCGCTCGATCGGTAATGTTTTACCGATCGAGCGAGCACTGTTTAAAAAAAAATTCTTACTTTTTAATTATTGAATGCTATTTGTTGTTAATCCGAGATTAGATGTTTAGAAACGAGATCTCACATTAAGTTGTATCAGAGCGATAAGATCTTGGACTGAATATAGAAGTGAGCGGAGTAGATCGAGTCCGCATGAATTGATTTCTAGAATGTGACTGAGTTATTTAAATTGATTTGTTTAAATACCATGCGAGCCTGCTTTATTAATTGAGAATTATTTGAATTAAATGACTATGTCATTTAATTTATAAAGCATGATTTACTTGAGATATAACTATGTTGTTATCGACTGGTATCCAAATTCTGAGAGGTTTCAAGGGCACCGAATTGCAGCGATGAGATATCTTGTGTCCTAACATTTGATTATCAGATGGGTCCTCGACGAGTTATTAACAGGAACCCACCGCCAGTTACTCCACCGAATGAGCAAGCTAGTACTGAAACCGTTCAGATGGATGCTACATCGACGCCGATGGAAACCTTGCTGAAGAGGTTTCAGTCGTTTAACCCTCCTTTGTTGCTGGGTATAGAGAATCCCGTTGACTGCGAGAGCTGGTTGGATGACGTTGATCAGTTGTTCGATTCCCTTGACTATTCTGATGACCGCAGAACCAGGTTGATTATTCATCAGCTTCGTGGTCTTGCAAAGAACTGGTGGATCACAACAAAGAGATCCATGGAGAACCGAGGTATAGCTATTAACTGAAATCTGTTTAAGTCTGAGTTTTATAAGCGGTTTTTCCCAGTTTCGTACCGAAAGGACAAGGGAGCCGAGTTTGCAAATCTGAGGCAAGGGAATCTGAACATTGAGGAGTATGTAGCCAAGTTTGACAGCTTGTTGCGTTTTGCACCACACATTGCCGACAATGAAGAAGCTAAGGCCGACCAGTTCATTAATGGTCTGAACCCTGATATCTTCACGTTGGTAAACACTGCTAGTCCAGATAATTTTGCGGATGCCATGGATCATGCAAAAGGAGCTGAAGCAGGTTTGTGGAGATAGAGAGGAGGTCAGTGTGTGCCTCCGCAACAGCAAGGACAGTTCCAGGCACAACCATCTCATTTCCAGAATCAGTCTTTTCAATTTCAGAATCAACCACCGAGTTCTGAGGATGGTAGCAGTAGAGGTAATAGAAAGGATTACTATCATCCGAAGGGGAAGCAGTTTAAGAAGCACGGAAGCAGTTCTTCGAGCTCTAGTGGCTCGAAGCAGTTCGGAGCGGGACATAGTTCGGGTCAGTCAGGCATGTCTTGTGCCAATTGCGGAGGTCGTCACTCCAGTGATCAATGTAGAGGTGTTTTTGGAACCTGCTATATCAGTAACCAGGCGGGGCACTTTGCCAGAGCGTTGTTGGGTAACTGGCGTTCAGATCAATCACGATTGATACCCGGTGCAGCGGAAGTTTAAAATTTTTAGTATGGAACAATTCCATAGTGTGGGTATCAACCATACGATTAAATTATTTGTGTGTGTAAAATTAAATAACTATTATTAAATTTTACCTTCAATCTCGAAGCGAGATTATTGGACACCACACAGATTTCTCTGCGCTTCTTGTATCTCCCTGGAACTGATGAACAAGCTTTCCTTCAATCAGGTCCACGAATGGAGGTTTAATCCCTCTGATAGATTGCACTAGAAAATCTATCAGAAGTTTTCTGCGAAGAGAATAACGAATTTGATTCGCTAATCCTGTCTGCAATTCAAAATCACAGACCGAAAAATCTCTGACAGAGAGAGGGAGGGGCGGCCGAATTTCTAGAGAGAGCTAGGGTTTTTTTTTTCGAAAACTGTCTCTCAAAATTATGACCAACTGTGTGTAATTTCTGTACTGCAATAACTTATTTATAATGCAGGCCACTAACACCTTAGGGCCCATTAGTCATAAGTTGAGGCCCGACAAGCAAAGCCCGCATGTTCAGAAATTAATATAAAATTCATCGTGACTCCGATTGATAAACCGATTTTACCAATGTGCACAAAAACCATTTCTGCACATTTTAAAGTCAAGATAAATTTTCCTGAATCCGAATTCAGTGGTTTCCAAAAATGTACATCCCTATGTCATTTTAGGAAATCCTACTCCCTTACTCTTATTTAAGAAGTCCAACTTCTTTATTCATTAAATTTAACTCTTTAAATTTAACTATCTCAACGGGGATTAAAACTCCATTACACTGTGTGACCCTCAATGGTTCAGGGATACAGCTAGCCGTGGGCTCACAACTCCTTGTGACTCGGAACAACGATTTCCGACTTGCCCAACGAATCATGGTAAAGCGCCTAGCAACATCGCCCCATGATTCCCTAGGTATCACTGATAGTGCCTACAAGAACCAGTAGATTTTGGTTAGCGTACAGTACGGTCCCTTCATCCATATATCCCGATCGAATCAACAACCATTGGTATATCGAGAGTCGCTCAAGATTCGATAACTATGCAATACATCTTGAAGATCAAATTAGTGACATCGCATGTGCTACTAAGAAACCATTTCTTAAATCACATCAAGTACTCTGGCCAGAGATTCGTCACACTAATATCTCCTCAGATCGCATAGGATATCCACACTCGCAAGTATGTGGTGAATCCTTGACAACAATGCATCGACTCCTATATGTGTTGTAACTGTACCCAATCCCGACACCTGATGACCCCCATAGAGTCGGTAAACGAGTCAAAGCACAGTACTAGCATATAGAGTCTCCATGATGTTTCAAGTAGTGAGGACTAATGGTGTACAACCAAAACCGCGGACTTTATCCACTCGATAAGTGATAACCACTTGGAAAGTTCGGATAGGGTAGTTCGATTATTCATCCTATGAATATCCATTTGCATGCTTCGAACATCTCCATGTTCCCTACCAATGAAACGTGGTACTCCGCATCGCAAAGCTTGTCTCAAACTCGAGCGATCCTTATCCTTATTATCGGACGGCTCAATCGACTAGGAACAGTTTAGAATATACAGTGACTATAAGATGTATTTCATGATAGACATCCCCATGTTCTACCACATCTTACATACACTATAGTATATTCAAGGTCTTTATCAAAACAACAATAGCATATCATAATATAACAATATGAAGAAAGATAAAGTCATTGCCATTAATAAAAGTGTAAATTACATTAAACAAAAGATCGTTTGTACAAAGAGTCATCAAAGCCCATAGCCACAAGTTGGCTCACTGGGCACCCACTCTTTCAATCTCCCACTTGCCCTATAGCCAACTAGTCATACTACGTAGACCCATTGCTTCGCGATGTTTGTCAAACAATGGTCCTGGCAAGGGCTTAGTAAGCGGATCAGCGATATTGTCTGCAGAGGCCACTCGTTCGACAGTGATGTCTCCTCTTTCCACAATCTCCCGGATGATGTGGTATTTCCTCAGTACGTGTTTGGATCTTTGATGAGACCTTGGTTCCTTTGCTTGAGCAACGGCACCCGTGTTGTCACAGTACACCGGGACTGGACCAACAAATTCAGGAATGACGCCCAACTCTTGGACGAACTTTCTCATCCAAACGGCCTCTTTAGCAGCAGCTGATGCTGCAATGTATTCAGCCTCAGTGGTGGAATCCGCTGTGGTGTCCTGCTTGGAACTCTTCCAAGAGACAGCACCGCCATTGAGCATGAACACAAATCCAGAGGTTGACTTCGAGTCATCCACGTCACTTTGGAAGCTAGAGTCGGTATAGCCTTCCAATTTCAGATCTCGTCCTCCATATACCATGAACATATTCTTAGTCCTTCGTAAGTACTTAAGAATGTCCTTCACGGCTTTCCAATGCATTTGACCAGGATTAGCCTGATATCTGCTCGTGACACTCAGAGCAAATGCTACATCCGGTCTGGTAGATATCATCCCATACATGATACTACCTATAGCTGACGCATATGGTACATGTGTCATATTCTCTATCTCTGCATCAGTCTTGGGACACATAGACTTGGATAAAGAAACTCCATGACACATGGGTAGATGTCCTCTCTTGGACCCATCCATTGAAAACCGTTTCAATATGGTGTCGATGTAGGTTGATTGAGTGAGTCCTATCATTCTCTTAGATCTATCTCTATAGATCTGTATCCCAAGAATGTAGGATGCCTCACCCAAATCCTTCATCGAGAATCTACCTGATAACCATATCTTTGTTGACTGCAACATCCCTACATCATTCCCAATGAGTAGGATGTCATCAACATAAAGTACTAAGAATGTCACAGCATCCTTAACTACTTTCTTGTACACGCACGGTTCCTCCGGGTTCTTGATGAAACCAAAATCTTTTATTGTTTCATCAAATTTCTGGTTCCAACTTCTTGATGCTTGTTTTAGACCATAAATTGATCTCTGAAGCTTGCATACCTTATGCTCGCTTCCCATGGATGTGAACCCCTCCGGCTGCTTCATATAGATTTCTTCCTTAATGTCTCCATTAAGAAAAGCAGTCTTCACATCCATTTGCCATATCTCATAGTCATACCATGCAGCTATGGCAATAAGGATTCTTATGGACTTGAACATTGCAACTGGTGAAAAGGTTTCATCATAGTCAACTCCTTGTCTTTGAGTGTAACCTTTCGCCACCAATCGCGCCTTGTAGGTCAATACCTTACCATCAGGCCCAAGCTTTCTCTTGTAGATCCATTTACACCCTATTGGAACAATTCCATCAGGAGGATCTACTAAAGACCAAACTTGGTTTGTATGCATTGAATCCAATTCAAACTGCATAGCTTCAAGCCATAAATTTGAATCCGCATCAGAAATTGCTTCCTTGAAGTTTCTTGGATCACATCCAATGTCGGGTTCATCTTGATCCCCTTCAAGAAGAAGACCATATCGAACAGGAGGTCTAGAAGTCCTCTCGGATCTTCTAGGTTCAGGCGTGTCCAGTAATGGTTCCTGAGGCGTAGGATCGTTATTTTGTATTTCGGGTTCTTCTCGAACTTCTTCGAGTTCCATCATCTCGCCTTTCTTATCCAATAAGAACTCCTTCTCCAAGAAGGTGGCATTCCTAGAAACAAACACCTTTGTTTCAGCAGGATAATAGAAATAATATCCGATTGAATTCTTCGGATACCCTACAAAATAACATAAGCTGGATCGACTATCCAACTTATCTCCCACTGTCTGCTTCACGTAAGCAGGACATCCCCAAATCCTTAAGTACGAATACTTAGGAGCTTTACCATTCCATAACTCGTATGGTGTTTTGTCCACTGCTTTAGTGTGGACGTTGTTCAACAACAATACCGCCGTTTCAAGCGCATAGCCCCAAAACGAAGGTGGAAGCTCAGTGAAGCTCATCATGGATCGAACCATGTCCAACAAAGTTCGATTACGACGCTCCGATACACCATTAAGCTGTGGTGTCATAGGAGGAGTCCACTGAGAGAGAATCCCATTCTCTTTTAGATAGTCCAAAAAATCGGTACTTAAGTATTCTCCACCTCGATCCGATCGAAGTGCTTTAATACTTTTACCTAGCTTATTTTCTACTTCAGCCTTGAATTCTTTGAACTTTTCAAATGCTTCATACTTATATTTCATTAAATATAAATACCCATACCTTGAATAATCATCAGTAAAGGTAATGAAGTAGGTGTGGCCATGTTGAGTCCCAACTCTAAATGGACCACAAACATCTGTATGGATCAAATCCAACAGATTTTGACTACGCTCAGGTTTCTCCTTAAAAGGAGATTTAGTCATTTTCCCTTTTAGGCAGGATTCACAAGTAGGTAGAGAGTTAATATCAGACATATCAAACATGCCCTCTCCCACTAGCTTGTTCATCCTCCTTGAGGAAATATGACCTAGTCTAGCGTGCCAAAGGTTTGCCGGGTTTTGACTATCGATTTTTCTTTTGTTTGTTGTCGCCGGTTTATCAACATAATTTATTGGAACGTCTTTTAGTTTTAAGTTGTATAGATCGTTTTCAAGTTGTCCATTTCCAATCAAACATTCATTCTTGTAAATATTGCAAATCCCATTCACAAAATTGCAAGAATAACCATCTCTATCTAGCATAGAAACAGAAATAATGTTTTTAATTAAATCCGGAACAAATAAAACATCTCTTAAAAATAACTTAAAACCGTTCTGCAAAATTAAACAAACATCTCCAATGGCTGTAGCTTCAACTCTGGAACCATTCCCGAGCCTCAGCTGGGTCTCACCCATTCTAAGCCTGCGACTTCTTATCATCACCTGCAAATCATTGCAAATGTGAGATCCACATCCGGTATCCAATACCCAAGAAGTAGTATTAAGTGAAATGTTTATTTCAATATAGAACATACCCTTTGCAGTTCCCAACTGCTCTAGATATTCCTTGCAGTTGCGCTTCCAATGACCGGGCTTCTTGCAGTAATGGCAAACATCCTTGGATTTTCCATTGTTTGAAGCCTTTGTCTTGTGCTTCTTCTCGGGTTCGACTTTCTTGGGTGGGGCAGAACGTTTCTTACCCTTCGTACTTGGCCCCTTCTTAGCAGAAGATGAGGAGCCCACCAAGAAAGCTGGTTTATCCTTCTTTAGTGTGGATTCATATGTCACAAGCATATTGACCATCTCTTCAAGGGTGGCCTCTATCTTGTTCATATTAAAATTTACCACAAATCCGTCAAACGAAGAAGGAAGAGACAGAAGCAGTAAATCCACGTTGAGTTCATGCTCCAACACCAAATCAAGAGTTGCTAACTTCTGTATGAGCCAAATCACTCGTACCCCATGATCACGGACCGAAGTCCCTTCACGCATGCGACACGTCATTAGCTCCTTAACAGTAGCGAACCTTTCAGCCCTCGATTGAGCCCCAAAAAGTTCCTTGAGTTGAGCGTGAATGTCAGCAGCATTCACGGTGTCCTCAAATCGCCTCTGGAGTTCATCAGCCATCGAGGCTTGCATATAGCATTTGGTCTTGATGTCATGGTCCCACCATGCATCAAGTTTGGCCAATTCCTCCGGACTTACGTCAGCTGGTGCTTCCTTCGGAGGTGATTTCTCTAACACGTAGAGCATCTTCTCCGAAGTCAAGACAATCTTCAACTTCCGGAACCATTCCGTATAGTTTGCGCCAGTCAACTTGTTTTGTTCGAGGATCGAGAATAATGGATTACGCGAATTCATTGTATGAAATACTGAAAAGAAAAACAGATATATATCAATGATTGTTTAAGCAATTTACTAAGACATAAAATAGGCGAATTTAATTTTATGAATCTCACTCCCACTATTTTAACGATTTCACTACCCTCTAGTGAAAACGGGAAACTTTTTCCTTAGTGAGAACATGGAGTCCAATTGACAAACTTATGGTCCCGAATAATATCAGCCAACCATAATTCTCAAAAGGTAGAGCCCAATTGCTTCCAAAGCAACCCCCATGTATTTACCTCATGTCCAATAAGGGCCCAATAATATGACGCCGTTTATACTGACATGTCAAGATGACCCATCAATATTAAGTTGTGATGGACGGTCGCCATGTGGATCCCCCAATAATATGAGCCGATCCCATGGGAGTTCCACCCAACTTACAACATGTGTCGATCCAATGTACAGCTTTCCGACGGACGGGCCCCCCCAATAATATGAGCCGGACCGTATCCGCGGGTAGCATCACATACATTGACCGTTGATGGAAGGTAGGAACATTTAAACAAATTTAAATTTCCTTTATTTATCTTGATATCAATTTTAAATCATATTTAAAATGAGGGATTTTTAATTATGAAAATTTGTCTCATCATTTTTCAATTTATTGTATGCTTGCCGGATTCATACAATTATGTCTAAAACATGCATACAATCATAATATCATATATTATATATAGGATGATCGATTCCATTTCTAATTGACTCGTGGTTGCCAATCACGAGTCTTAGTCCAATCCTAGGTAATATGCAGTATGCAATGCAATCCTATTACATTAGCTTCCAATTTACATTTCTTCGTCTTTATTGTCTGCTGGGCCCACCATCTTCAAATCTTGATCTCCCACTAAATCTAATGTATTTACAATAAATAGCAATGACAAGTAGGGGATACATTTTAGGGGTGGGAACGGGCCATAAACCAAGCCCACTTTTATTACATATGACATTCATATTGGGCCATAAACCAGGCCCATTAATAAAATCAACAACAATAAAACAAATATAAATTCCTAACATACACCTACAAAATTGGTCATGGCAATCGATCATCCTTATCCAATAACATTTAATTCAAAATTAATTTATTGGATATCATGCATATGGCAATTTAAATTTAAACAGGATAAAATCATATTTTATATATAAAATCATATTTTACATATAAAATCATATTTTACCTTTTATTAAATAAAATCATATTTTATCTACAGAATCTAATTTTATAGATAAAATCATATTTTACTTAATATATACATAAGATCAAATCTTATCATCAATTGTACCAAAAATAATTGATTTCAAAATTCAATTTAAGGATAAAATATTAAAATTTTCCAAAAATTCAAATTTATCCAAAAATCAATTTTAAAATTTTCGGACTCGAACAATTCGATCCGATACCTCGTGAACCAATCAAAAACAATTTTTGACCGGACCAAAAATAAAATTTTAACACATTAAAATTAATTTAAATAAAAAAAATAATTTTTCCCGCGGGCCGCCCGGGACACTCCCGGGCCGGCCCGCACCCGTGGGCGCGGGCCGGGGCAGCCCGGCTGCCCCTTTAGGGCAGCGACAATCGCTGCCCTGGCGGCGCCTGGCGCCGCTCCTGGGTGGCGCCGTGCGCCGCCCTGGGCAGCGCCGAGCGCTGCCCTGCGCTGCGCTGAGCAGCGCTCGGACCGCCCCTGGGCGGCGACGTGCGCCGCCCGGGGCAGCGACCGTCGCTACCCCACCGGGCAGCGATCCAATCGCTGCCCGGGTTTTGCCCGAAAAAAAAAAAATTTATTTAAAATATTTATTTTGTTTTAAAAAAACCAAGACTCAAAAATTTTTGTACAATCGATTAATTTAATCGTTTGATCTGAGCAACCTGGCTCTGATACCACTGTTGGGTAACTGGCGTTCAGATCAATCACGATTGATACCCGGTGCAGCGGAAGTTTAAAATTTTTAGTATGGAACAATTCCATAGTGTGGGTATCAACCATACGATTAAATTATTTGTGTGTGTAAAATTAAATAACTATTATTAAATTTTACCTTCAATCTCGAAACGAGATTATTGGACACCACACAGATTTCTCTGCGCTTCTTGTATCTCCCTGGAACTGATGAACAAGCTTTCCTTCAATCAGGTCCACGAATGGAGGTTTAATCCCTCTGATAGATTGCACTAGAAAATCTATCAGAAGTTTTCTGCGAAGAGAATAACGAATTTGATTCGCTAATCCTGTCTGCAATTCAAAATCACAGACCGGAAAATCTCTGACAGAGAGAGAGGGAGGGGCGGCCGAATTTCTAGAGAGAGCTAGGGTTTTTTTTCTTCGAAAACTGTCTCTCAAAATTATGACCAACTGTGTGTAATTTCTGTACTGCAATAACTTATTTATAATGCAGGCCACTAACACCTTAGGGCCCATTAGTCATAAGTTGAGGCCCGACAAGCAAAGCCCGCATGTTCAGAAATTAATATAAAATTCATCGTGACTCCGATTGATAAACCGATTTTACCAATGTGCACAGAAACCATTTCTGCACATTTTAAAGTCAAGATAAATTTTCCTGAATCCGAATTCAGTAGTTTCCAAAAATGTACATCCCTATGTCATTTTAGGAAATCCTACTTCCTTACTCTTATTTAAGAAGTCCAACTTCTTTATTCATTAAATTTAACTCTTTAAATTTAACTATCTCAACGGGGATTAAAACTCCATTACACTGTGTGACCCTCAATGGTTCAGGGATACAGCTAGCCGTGGGCTCACAACTCCTTGTGACTCGGAACAACGATTTCCGACTTGCCCAACGAATCATGGTAAAGCGCCTAGCAACATCGCCCCATGATTCCCTAGGTATCACTGATAGTGCCTACAAGAACCAGTAGATTTTGGTTAGCGTACAGTACGGTCCCTTCATCCATATATCCCGATCGAATCAACAACCATTGGTATATCAAGAGTCGCTCAAGATTCGATAACTATGCAATACATCTTGAAGATCAAATTAGTGACATCGCATGTGCTACTAAGAAACCATTTCTTAAATCACATCAAGTACTCTGGCCAGAGATTCGTCACACTAATATCTCCTCAGATCGCATAGGATATCCACACTCGCAAGTATGTGGTGAATCCTTGACAACAATGCATCGACTCCTATATGTGTTGTAACTGTACCCAATCCCGACACCTGATGACCCCCATAGAGTCGGTAAACGAGTCAAAGCACAGTACTAGCATATAGAGTCTCCATGATGTTTCAAGTAGTAAGGACTAATGGTGTACAACCAAAACCGCGGATTTTATCCACTCGATAAGTGATAACCACTTGGAAAGTCCGGATAGGGTAGTTCGATTATTCATCCTATGAATATCCATTTGCATGCTTCGAACATCTCCATGTTCCCTACCAATGAAACGTGGTACTCCGCATCGCAAAGCTAGTCTCAAACTCGAGCGATCCTTATCCTTATTATCGGACGGCTCAATCGACTAGGAACAGTTTAGAATATACAGTGACTATAAGATGTATTTCATGATAGACATCCCCATGTTCTACCACATCTTACATACACTATAGTATATTCAAGGTCTTTATCAAAACAACAATAGTATATCATAATATAACAATATGAAGAAAGATAAAGTCATTGCCATTAATAAAAGTGTAAATTACATTAAACAAAAGATCGTTTGTACAAAGAGTCATCAAAGCCCATAGCCACAAGTTGGCTCACTGGGCACCCACTCTTTCAAGCGTGTCCTCAGTGTGTCCCTGAGCAAGCTCAGAGTGGAAATTTCTCGAGACAGTCAGCTCAGCCTCAGCAGCAAGCACCTACTGTCCACTCTTTCCAACCTCAGCAGCAGAATAGGCAGGAAGCTAATCAGTATGCAAGCCAGCCTCCCAGACAGCAGGCATGAGTTTTTGCTCTGTCTAAGGATCCGCAAGCTCAGGCTTCACCTGATAATGACAGATCAGGTAACGCTCGATTTTGGTTTTCCATTCTTATTGGACTTTTAGATACTAGTGAGTCTCTTGCCTCTTATTGAAGAATCTGTTTTATGTTTAACGTGCCTCTAAACATTTGTTGAATCGTTCGAATTGACGAACACTCCTGTAGTGTTGTTAAATTTTTATTAACCGGATCTTTCAAAAGAATTAGTCGAGACTAGGAATTATTATCATTGATTTCTTATCTTTTTGGAATGAGAATTGTACTGATCTTTCAGAGCTTTTGAGAATCGTATAGCAGATGTTTGTGCCGAGCAGTTGTATACTATTCTTCGATGTCTGAATTATTTTTGGATCGAATGGTCTTCTTCTATTGTATGATTTGATGATGGAATTTATGCCGATCAGCGCTCTCTTCTTATCGAGATTTTGGGATGTATCTTATTCAGAGGAATCACGCTCTAGTCTAGACATTGAGACAGCTGAAGATGCTCGAGACTCAATGTCTGAATCTGGACTTTGAGCTCGCAGCGATCTTATTGATTATAAGATCTGTTATCTATTGTCTTATGAGGAGATTTTCGCGATATTTTCTAATCTTAAGAGTTGGAGTATTTGTTTTCACAGACGGAACCGATTATGAGGACAGAGAAGAGGATTAGATGGTGTAAGATTTTTTACTGTGAATCTTTATCTGAAGAATTTAATGCAACAGCTGATGCCTTGAACCGTAGGATTTGATCTTATTTTATCTACTATCTATTTTTGGTTGTCTGATTGATGAAATCTGCTACCGTATTCTATTTTAATACCCTCAGAACGACGGACAGCCAGGTCAGATGAGTCGAACTTAGATGTTATGCCTTGAATTGGAACCAGCGATGATTCGATTGTGACGGAGCTTAGGAAGATTTTTGACAAGAATGAGTCGACTTTGGATTGACGGACTTGAAGGAGTAATTCGAGAGACAGAGTTTGTGTTGGAACCGTGTTTGATTTCGAGGACAAAATCTTTTCTTAGAGGGGGAGAATTGTAACACCCTAAATTATCTTAATTGACTTTATTTGAGATAATCGGAGATTACAGAGTTCAAGAGCTGACATGATTTTGATCAGGGTCTATTTTGCAAATTTTGGAATTTTCAGGGACTAAAATGCAAATATAGGTTTTGTTAGATATTTAAGAGGGATTTGACTCATTCTTTCATCCCATCTCCTTCCTCCAAACCGCCTCCTCCATAGAAGAACTCCAAGCGTGAGTTTCAAGCTTTGAAATTCCCCGGTTTTGTCGATCCGTCCATTAGAATTTATTTTTGAAGGCAGATTAGCTATCACGGCTGCGAGAGCTTCGTTCTATAGTAAGTTTTTCTTCGATCAGCTAGACTTCTATTTTTGGATGTCGTTAGAATCTATTGAGTTTTGAGTATGTTGTTCTTGGCAGAGTTCTGATCGTTTATTCTCTGTCGATTTTGAAATAGAGCGTCGTCCGGATTTGTTATGATTTTTGGAAGATTATTCGAAAGTTGAGTTTTTGTGATTTGTTGGAATTGGATTGTTATGGTTGAATGTTGGTTGTTTTGAGTTTATTGGATTGATATTATGTTGTCTGCGTTTTCGATTTGATTAGAATATAGTCGTTATGCCGCCGGTTTGTAATTGGGATTTTGAACCGTTTTGAGTTGATGATATTTGGCTATTGAGTTTGATCAACATTGTTGATCTTCTCTTACCTCCATACAGATTCGTTAGAAGGCCGTTGATTTGTGAGATTTCAGGAGTTGAATCGCTTCGAAGATTGTAGCCGGTATAGTATCGACTTTCTTATTTTCGACTAGAAAGTTTGATTGAATCTTGAATGAGTATTGTTGTTGTTTCCAGGTTGGAGCATCGACGTTTGGAAGAGATATAAGACGACTTAGACTAGAATGGAACAAGTTACTCGAATCCGACTTGATTCGAGTGTTCCGGAAAAATCACATACTTGCATGTTATTTGATTTACTTGAATGAATTATGATTTGCATTGCATTCATATTGAGCCAATGGATTTATTTCATTTTGAGTTAGACGTTCTGAGAACTATAGTAGGGGGCATTGGCAGACGATTTACTGCAATGATCGACTTAACTCTATATAGTTGCTTCAGAGTCTAGAGGATTGAATTATACACTATCCACCCCGAGTGGAGGGTCGGTGCGATTTTGTGTGATAGTTCATCCTCGGGATCCCAATAGAGGAAGAGAAGAGCTGATTACCTTGATTATCCGGACTTGATAATCCCAGAGTTTTAAAGACATGCATTTCATTTTGATTGTCTTGAAGTTGCATGGTTGATATTTGATATTTTGAAGTTGATGTATTTCATTTTGATATGAATGTTTGTCTCTTTTACTGGGAATTGTATTCTCACCGGATTATCCGGCTGTTGTCTTTGTTTGTATGTGTACTTGGCAACATGTGGGGCAAGACCGAGTCAGAGATCGCATGGCTAGGTGGTCGAGTTGATAGAGTGAGGCCTTGTTGTTGTAGAAGTCGAATATGTAATCGAACTTAGATTGTATTCAAACTCTTATTGTATTGTATTGCATTGAATAAGCTAGACTGAAACATGTTCTAATAGTTTGAAATTGTATGACTCTAGAACTACCTTGTATTGAATGATTTATGCATGTTGAATGGATTTAGTTTTGAAAACTTGGAGTTGTATAGAGTCAAGCAATCTGTTTTCTTTTCTGCAGATCTGTGCCCGCTCGATCGGTTGAATCTTACCGATCGAGCGAGAACCTCTGAGCTGAGGCAGAGTGTTGGACTTTTGTGTCCGCTCGATCGGTAATATTTTACCGATTGAGCGGAGGGCTTTTGTTAAGTCTCGACAGAGACTTGGACTTTCTGGCCCGCTCGATCGGTAATGTTTTACCGATCGAGCGAGCACTGTTTAAAAAAAAAATTTCTTACTCTTTAATTATTGAATGCTATTTGTTGTTAATCCGAGATTAGATGTTTAGAAATGAGGTCTCACAATTCCATTGAAAGAAGATGGTGCATCCACCACGGTGAAGCAAGCCATTTTGGTTACTCTCTGCTCTCCATTTCCAAGAGATAATAGGAGCACTATCTGTCCCAACGGTTGCAAAGCATGACCCGTGAACCCATACAACTCTGTGGTAATTGGGTCCAACTCAAATCCTTCCAATTTCATTTGATCAAGGGTTTCTTTGAAGATAATGTTCACTGAGCTACCAGTATCAACAAAGATGCGAGCCACATCATAATTGGCTATGGTCAAGGTGACCAATAAGGGATCATTATGAGGTACCGCCACATCCTTTAAATCTTCCCTTCCAAAACTAATGTTCGGATCAGTAGGATAGCTGAGCTGAAAATTTACCTCAAAATTTTCCAATCTGCGCCCGTGAGCTTTGCGAGCCCTTCCTGAATCTCCATCTGTAGTGCCTCCTGAAATCATATTGATCATGCCCCTATGAGGGTGATTTGCAATTTGCTCAACCCTATCTTCCTGACCATTTTGCAGAGCTCTTCTCTGATGATCAGGTTGGTTTCCCCTTACTTCATTTCGCTGATTCCTCCATTGAGGAGCTCGGCCTTGGCGAGGAGGATTTGCTCTCCGAGTCAGCTCATCCCTGAGTCGAGCATCCTCAGAAATAATTCTCTGCACCTCCTCGCCTATCCTCTGGCAGTCATTAGTGATATGCCCATACTCCTGATGAAAGTTGCAAAACTTGTCGGATGGCGGTAACCGCGGGCCTTTCTCAGCATTCCGAGGCCTCACAAGTGCTCGCCTATCCTCACATACTTGCATTGCCTTCTCCAGGCTTACCGAGAGTGGTACGTAAGGGTAGGGTCCCTTAGCCCTGTTCATCTCTTCCGCAAACCTTTTTCTTCCGACTTCTGGCTTCCCTTCTACCTTTGCTCCTATCTTGGTATTTGGCTTACTCCCAGACGTTCCTTTCTGTCTCCTTTGCCTCTGTGCATCCTCCAAATTCACATACTTCTCAGCTCGACTAAGGAGCTCATCATAAGTCAAAGGAGGCTTCTTGATCAAGGATTTGAAAAACTCTCCTCCCCTTAACCCTTGAGTGAAAGAGTTTACCAAGGTATCGGCAGTAGCAGCAGGTACTTCCAAAGCTGCTGTATTGAAGCGCTGGACATACTCCCTCAAGGGTTCCACCTCAGATTGCTTCAGATTAAACAAACTAAGAGAAGTATTCAAATATTTTTTGCTACTCGCAAATTGGTGTAAAAAGGCTGAGCTGAAGTCATTGAAACTTCGAATGCTACCAGGCTGTAAAAGGTTGAACCATTGCTGAGCTGACCTCACCAGAGTAGTGAGGAAGACCCGGCATTTAATTGCATCTGAATATCTATGCAACAGGGCTGCATTTTCAAATCTCCCCAAATTATCCTCCGGATCTTAGCTCCCATCATACTCCCCTAAAGTAGGCTGCTTAAAATTTACAGGGAGTTCTTCATCTAGAATAGCCCGAGCAAAAGGGATTTCCCTCTGTATAGGCCCAGGCCGACCTCCGACTTGCCGACCCAGTCTCCTGATCTATTTCCACACCGCATTCATTGGGTTTGGCTGACCTACGGGTGGAGGTGGTGGATTCTGACCCATGGCCGCTTGCACCGTTTGAGTGATGAACTGACTTAGCTGATCTACAGTCATGTCCGCCACATTCCCTCTTCCCCTTCCCCTTCCTCTTCCTCTTCCTGCCATATCTACGCCTTAACTTGAACTTCCCACAGACGGCGCCAATTGATATACCTCAATAAAGTGATCTCCTTGGATGAGCTGAAGAAACTCCTCCAACAAAATATGAACTGCTGCTGGCCTGAAACCACGAACAAGAGTGTTAAGGAGGGCCGGAAGGTGTTTCGGCATATCCCCTCTGACGCTCAAGTCAGATGCTAGAATAGCGAAATATAGAGAGTGGTGTGTGCACACGAGTGGAAAATTAGGATGCAAATAATGAAAATGAACCTGTTATTTATAGGAAAGAGCTCCGGATTTAGCGTTTACCTTCCTTATCAAGAACCCGAGGATCTCGGGATCACGATCTCGAATATTTAGTCTGAGATCTCTCCCAAATCTTGTCTAACGAATGAATAAATGATACACTTAATCTGAGCTGAACTGTCATCACTAAGACTCTATATTGCTGCTCTTTCTGGGGTCATATAAAAAGGGGTGAATGAGTTGTTGCTGAACCCCTGAACTCACCCTAAACCACTGATCCTAACATCTTAGCTAGCTTACCAAGGTTATCCAATTCCTCTACTAAGCTAACTCCCCAATGACATCGGGGCCGAGCCGAGCTGGTAATTATAGCGGGGGAGCTTGGCCGAGCTCCCGACCCGAGCTGGTAATTATAGTGAGGGAGCTTGGCCGAGCTCCCGAACTCCCGAGGCCGAGCTCCCGACCCGAGCTGGTAATTATAGTGAGGGAGCTTGGCCGAGCTCCCAAGCTCCTGAACTGGCCCTAGTTGATTAGGGGTAGGCTTCTATCTTAGGATCATCGAGGAGCTAAGGTGATTTTCTCCTCCGGGTATCAATTATTATTATTATTATTATTATCGATAAACTCATTAGAGAAATTAGATTTGATCATTTTAATAGATTTTCAAAATTACCCCTATCATTCTTTCAGCAAATTCGATAATTAAAAGAAAAAAAATAATTTATCATTCAAAAACTTCTAACCTAATCTTTCCACTATCCCATTATCCTAGTTTTTAATTACTAATATCTCATTACCATAATGGAAGATTTTTTTAAAAAATAAATTCAAATTTATAAAAATACATTTTGTACACATACAAAGCATGTGGGGTTTTTTTATAATTAATTTAAAAAATAATTTTATTTTCAAAACTACTGTACTGCAAAACTCCATCACAAAGAGTGGACGCGTCCGCTCTTTGGTTGCAGCGGACGCTGCAACATTTTCTTTCTTTTTTTTAATTTTGTTTTTTGTTTGTTATGTGCAGCCGTTTCTTTTTTATTATTATTTTTGTTTTTGTTTGTTATTTTAAATTAAAATATTTGTCATGCTTTGAATAAAGATAGAAGATCATTTTATCAAATATAATTGTGATTTTGAAAATTATTGTTAATCGGATAACTATATTTATAAAAAATATTATTTTTTAAAAAAATTAATTTTTTTTAAATTCAAATAATTTATGATAAATTAAATAATATTTTTAAAATAAATTAATTTTTTAAACATATGGTTATCCGGTTAAATATGATTTTCAAAATCACAAAAACTCTATATAATGCCTCTTATATCTGATAGACAAATCTTCTATTTGATCCAACCTATAAAATATTAATTTTTTTTTAAATTGACAAATACTGATAGATCAACTAATATTTTTAAAATAAAAAAAAATTTATAAAAAAGGTTATCCGATTAACAATCATTTTCAAGATCACAATAACTCCAGATACTGTCTCATATATAAATCTCCTATTCAATCCAGCCAATGAAAAATATTAATTTTTGTAATCAACAAATATTTGATAAATCAACTAATATAGACGGAAGTAGTTGTAGGGTGGTCGAAAAACCTTTTTTTTTTTTTTTTTTTTTTACTTTCTAACTTGATTTCAATCTTTTTTGGGTAATACCTCACGGGTGATGTGGACTTTTGTAATTGGTGCAAATCATGTGGGTCACATATGATTATGTGGGACCTACATGATTTGCACTAATAACATACTTTCACCTATCCCATGGGATAATACTGATAGAATAGGATCGAACCTTCTTTTTTTTTGGTTTCTGTATTTCTCGCACCAAATAATAAAGTCATGGGAAAGGAAAACTAATGCACAAAACAAGGCCGACTCCATTTTTACCCACTCATAAATCTAATTTTAACGCTCAACGTATTTTTATTATTGAAAGTTATATACAACATGTAATAATTATTTTCATCATTCAATATACGGTCTCTCAAATCTAAAATCCTGAATCTGTTCCTGTATCGTATCGTATTCATATTTTTGGTCTTTTATACTAAAATTTGAAAAATCCTTGTACCAAATACGTCTGGTTTTCCGCCAAACAAATGGAGTGCTTTAGTCACATGAGCGACGTGATCGCAGCCGCCCAAGTTCATCTCAATTGCATGTCAGTGTACACTTTTTGACTTCCTTCAATGCGTTAGGTTTTTGCCAAAAGAGGTGTTTGTTAATTGTACAAACTGACAACTCACCATTTATACATATATTTTTTTTAGAGTCACCATATATACATTTTTGCAACATATATATTATTATTTCATGTATAGTATTCAAAATATTGATGTGCTTATATTTATATATCATTGATCCTTAGAAACTAAAGCATGGTAGAGTATCCGAAAAACCCGAGAAAAGGAAGAAAATTTCAATGGTATTTTTTTCTTGCAAAGAATATATATTCTAGCAAAAACAAAGAAATTATAAGTCCAGAAGTAGGATGGTATAATTAGTGGAATTTTCTCAAATTTTGGTGGATTTTCTTAATTTTTAAAAAAAATTATTTTCGATAATAAAGTCTCGTACCAAATGAAAATAGTTAAACAAAAATATGGGAGTAGAAAATTAAACACCCAACATTGTGACCACTTAATGGGGGCATTAGTGGCACTTTATAGGACCCTCCATCTTTGGTTAGTTGGACGGTTCATATTAAAAGAACATTAAATGGAGCGAATAGTACCATTCAACTCATTAATTAATGTGCAAACATTATTCGATTAAGTTAAATAAATATTCGTTGGGCGTATAATTTTTCACGTCTAGAGAAGTCGGAGACGGATTCAAAGATTAGATTAAGAATGAACTTGAATTTAATGCAATAAATTATATATTATTATTGAAAATATAATAACAGACAAGATTGGTTAAGTTAGATTCGTATGTATATTTATGTTGGTATAAAAATAAATATAAAAAAAAGAATGTATCTGGTCATCATGATATTAGATTATGGTGATGAGTTAGAAACTTTGGGAGAAGTCTAAAATATGCCATAATTTGCTTACCATTTTAGTCAGTTCTCTAAATGGTTAACCGACATTTCTTTGTTTGTCACCGCCCCTTTCTAACAATATCAAATTACTTATCTTTTCATTTCAAATTCTATCAACTACATAACCTACTCAAATAATTTAGTTTCTAAATAAATACATATACATATATATCTATACAATATTATAAAGGTTGAGCACTATATACTAACTGCTTTGGTTAGTTAATGACATGCTAAATTTTTTTTACCACCTTTGTCCTTCATAATATTATCTTCTTTCTGATTTAAAATTTAAAATTAGGCTATCATAATATTATCTTCTTTCAGATTTAAAATTAGGCTATAAAAAAAACAGTTTTTAAAATTCCAATTGTGGGAGAATTATGTGAAATTTTTCTTGAAATAAACACGTTTTATACATGCAACGCGTGTGCAACATACACTAATATATATAAATCATTTAGGTTCTTTATTTGAAAAAATAAAAGAAGGGAAATATTTATTTGCTACTAGTTTCTTTTTATTTTTAAATGCTACTTTTTTTAAATGCTAAATGCTACTTTATAAAAATAAAAAACTAGTTTTTATAAATAAAGTTATATAATTAAACTATAATTGTAATTTTAAATAAGATTTCACTAAATGTATTAGAAAGTTGGTTTTTAATCAAATAGTAAGACACGATACACAGACCAATTAATTTTACCAGATTGCCTATTGTCTATCCAAAGTGCTAAAGCCTAAATAGAGTATGTCTACTATTAGACGGGTTTATCCGACCTATATATATATAATAAAAAGTAATAATTTTTTACACAAAAAATAATATTTTTTCATCGTTTAAGTCAATTAAGATATATATATATATATATATATATATATATATATATATAAAATACATATTTGACTCATGAAATCATCTCATAGGAATTTTTGTGAAGTTTAAAAGTAAAAATTCGAAAACCCTAAATAACATACAAAATTTATCGTAAGAATGGCAAACACCGATTATTCTTATATAGTAAAAGAGGACACTTATTATTTCAAAAAGGGTTGATCCCGAAGGGGACCCAATCTCACATGAGTCAGAGACTCATTAGCTCATGCGGGGGTTAAATCGAGAGATGTGCACGAGCGGTAGGAACTTGAGGAAGGGAGCAACATGGCCAACCCCTAAAGCATACCCCCACAATATTTCAGCAGAAAATATGCTCCACACGAGAATCGAACCCGCAACGCTGGAGAAGGACACTTATTATTACTACATAGTTGATCTGTCTCATATCTCTACTATTTTATTAAAGTTGAGATAGGTATAGTAACTACTTCTTCTCATCTAATGTGGGACACCAAGTTTTTTTTTTCCATTTTACCCTTCATTTTATTCTTTTCATGAAAAAAATTCGTGCCCATTTTGAAAAAATCTCACTTGAAAATACATCAATCTTTACACCATATTTTCTCCAAAAAATGGAATTCAGTTACTGAGCTATCTACACTTTAAAAAAAACTGAATCACCAACACTTTTATTCATATTTTCACACGCAAAATGTGTGTCTATCCCGCTAGTAATAAATAAAAAAAAAATAGGTCATGGATGTTGGCCCTCGGGGTAGCAAACATCGAAACTTTCAGTTAGAACTTCCGCCACCACCCCATTATTTTCCAGATAAACAGGAGGAGAAAAATCCTCGTTTCGAAGAAAGTTAGCAGCTTTGCACTTGAATTCATACTCACAAGTCACACCCAATGCCTTTTACGTTTATATATGGGAAAGTTTTTTTTTAAAGATTTTTGACCAAATGGGCTTTCAAATATATAGTTTACATGTATGTATATGCTATAAATTTTAATTCTTATACAAAGTCGAAAGCACTCAACACGTGGCCCATTCAGACTATGATATTTATTTGTGGCTATGGGTAAAAGAGAGTTGAAAGCACAAGGCATATCATATGCATTGGAATCCCAATCATAAGATATAAAAGGGAAATTAAAATGAAAGGATCCCTCGGTCTTCCTTTTGGACCAGTGCACTTGTATGTGCTATATATTCTCTAGGCACGACAGGAAGAGACCTTTTTTTTTAAAAAAAAAAAACGTTTTATTTTGTCACTATATAAAATTGTAAGATCGATATCGCCTCTTCTTTTCTTTTTTCTTCTCTTTTTATTTTATTGCGCCTAGGGTGTTTTTTTTTGTGATCACGACACTGTGTGTGAATTTTAATTAAAATGTCAAGAACTCAAGTAGTATTTTAAAGAGTTTCTAAGAAACACTTGTCAGCGTTTTTTTTACAAAATTTAAAAATCTGATAAATGTTTCCAAATATTCTCCCAAACACTAACTCAATATCATTTAATTGGATATTTGAGTTTTTATTAAACAATAGATATCTTGAATTCTCAACTATGTATTTCAATCTTTCTCTAAAACATGTACTTCATAGAGTACACTTTACTATTTTATTTATCAAATTAATTTTAAATATGAAAATAGTTTGTTATAATCAATGTTTTCAAAATCGAATTGGACCGACCGGTTCGACCGGAAACTGGTCACTGATCCAGTCCGAAACACCCCCAAAAATCGTTTTAACAGAGATCCACTCAGAATCGGTCAAAACCGATCGAACCGGTCCCAAAAACCAGACCGAAACATGTCGAACCGGTTTTTCTAATTTTTTATTTTTTTAAAAAAAATTAGTTTTTTTTAAAAAAATTTAAATCTTAATTTAATATTTTATTATATATATACATGATTATTTAGAATGTGTACTTCGTTAAAAATATTATTTTAGCATTATTAGATTTTTTTATTAATTATTTTATTTTTAAAAAATATATATATAACTATAATTAATATTTTGAATGTATTTATATAATTATTTATTTTTTAAATTATGATAAATATATTTTTGTCTATTTATACAGATCTTTTAAGTTTTTAAAATTTAAAAGATATTATTAATTATATTATTTATATAAACGATTTTACGATCCGACCGTTTGGTTAAAACGGTTTGATCGATTGTATCATTTTTTCAAAATATATCAATTTAATTATCGATCTGATTATGAAAACATTGGTTATAACTGCAAGTCGAACCTATATGGTCCTGAACTTGATACAAATATTTCTCATAGTCATTTCGTACAAGTTACCGATTTGTGGATTATCATTAGTCAGACTAATTGTATAATTGTAACATATGTAGGTTAGATATTATAAGGATTTGACATTTTACCTATTTTAATTAATTTAAATGTATGATTATTTTTTTATATCATCATTAGAAAGAATTATGATATAGCATCAAATTTTTTTTTATATAAAATTTATAGCACTAAAATTAATTGTATAGCTCTCACCCCATTTTAAATTACATTGACATATAGATATAATATATTCCCTCCTTCCTATATATATTGTCTTCTTTAGATTTTCACACATATTAAAAAAATTTTTAAAAATATCAAATATACAAGTTTTCAGATTTACCCCTAGTTCCAAAACCATTTGAATTAATTCCAAAATCAATTTCAATTGCATTAAATTTGAAATAAAATTTGGAAGATGAATGTCTATTTTTCTTTACATTTTCCAAGATATTAGAAATAAAATTAATAACAAGTTTAGCATTTCCAAAAAACTAGTTAATAACAAAAAAAACCCAAATTAAACAAGGGTATAATAGTAAAAGAGGATAATAAAAGCTTACCAAATATAATATATGCTTATATATTTGGGATATAGAAAAAAGAAAATAGGACAATATATATGGGACGAAGGCAGTAGATATTTATAAATTATAATTTCATTAACTGTACATAGGTAATATATAACTTAATTAATTAACAATTATTATTTTATAGGGGAAAAATTACAATATTCTATTTTAATTATTTATAAAATAAGCTTGCTTATTCATTTCATAAAAAAAGACTATTTATTAAAAATAAATAAACAAATGGATATTATAATAAATCAGAAATTTTTATAAGGGAAATAATAATTATATAATAATTATTAAATATACTTGTATAAATTGTCAAAAGAATAATTAAAACAATTTTTTTGAATTGAAGATCGTCTAATCATACAGATTAATTAGACCAAAAAGAATGAAAAATTGCAGCAATTGAAAATGCTTATTTGAATGGATAAATCAAATGTATATTGAATATTTTTGGATATAATATATATTTTACATACACAACTTATACAGCAGCCTTTGATTTTTGCTAACCTAACAATTTTTTTTCCATTTTTGGATGAAATTATCCAGTAATTGAAATTGATTTTAAGGTAAATACCTATTGGCGCGGCATTCCCTGGCCTCGGGCTGAGCTCCGCCGCAGGAGGAGGACGGCGGTACGCCACCGCACTTCTGACACCGTGCGGACAACAGTATCTGGCGGCAAGAAGGGCAGGAGGAATGAGATCCCAGCCACGTGTCAATGCACGCGACGTGGAAAGCGTGGCCGCACTGCGGCAGCACGCGGATCTCCTCGCCGGCGGCGAATTCGGCGAGGCAAATGGCGCAGTCGGAGAGCTTCTCCGCCTGCTCCTTGTCTTCGCCGTAGGTGTGCTTGGGCAGCGCCTTCAGGACCTTCTTCTTCAAGCCTTTGTTAGCCGCCGCAGGTACTGGAGGAGCGGATGTAGGAGCTGAGGAGGCTCCGCCGGTGATGCGCCGGATCCAGGTGCAGCGAGCCACGGCGACTAAGCCTAACACGCAGATGAGCGCGCAGAGGAGAGCGGCGAGTATCACCACGAAGTCGGCGTCGAGCGGCTCGGAGGTCGGAGAGTTATCTGGAGACGACGGCGGCGGCGGAGATGTTGCGGCGGCGAGGAGACGTGAGCGGGCAGTCATGTTGGGAGAGAGGAGAGAGGAGAGAGGAAAGAGAATGTGTGGTGTGGATATGTGTCTTCTGCTCAGCTTCAGACTGTGGAAGCGGAGTTGTATTTTAGCATCAATTAATTATTTATTATTATTATTAGTTGTATTTACTTTTTTCTTTTTTAAAAAAAAGGTATCGATTTTCGTCGTGAAAATTCACGTGAAGTCCTTACATGAATATTTTATCCTACTGATTAAAATATTTTTTTACTGTAAAATTATATATATATTCAGTTATTTATTATGAAAAAATATTGTATAATTTATACACATTTGAATGATTTATTATATATGTTAAAATTATTCTGTAATTTATACTGACTTGATTGAATAATATTTTATTCATTTACTATAAATCAATTGAATTCACCTTTTTCATAAATATAAAATCCTAAAATCGTTGTACAGGATAATTACTTTATAATCTATTTTTTTTAAAAATTTTTAGAGAAAAGCTAAAATATAAAATACTTCAACATTAGTTTGAAGAACTGTTTCTTTTTCTGGTCTAGAAGTTCAGGTCACCCCGTCACCTTTTTTTTATTTATTTATGATATAATTGTATGACATGGTTTGAATCTATATTTTATCCTTGTAAAAAAAAAAATACTTCAACATTATATTATCATTTTATTATTCCTTATTTTAAATATATATTTGTTAGTTGGATGGGACAGTAACATATATATAATTGATTTAAAAATTATTAGACTAGCTATTTGGCTTTTTTTTTCTTATGTGATTTCAAAAATTATATATAGCCATTTAAATTAATCGGAAAAAATTATCGGAGAATAAAGATGATTTTCAATCAGAGCATAATTAAATGAAGTATATATACAGTCCAAGTAACATCCTACTATCATGTGGATCTTAATATTTTTTTAGTGGATCTCACAAATATTGATAAATTTTCATTTTTGAACACATAATTAGATAGTGTCTGTAAAGATAAGTTTAAATTATATCACCTTAACCTATTATTTGAAAATTTTGAAGTGTTAATTTGACTAGTGAAATGGGTGGATCCAATAATGAGTTAAACCCATTTTGATAATATACATTGATTAAGTTGAGTGGATAAATATCAGCATTTAAGTCACGTTTTTTTTTTCAATTATATGTACCAAGCTTATCCTCTTTACTAATGTCAACTTAGCCAAAGGATTTTTACGTTGAATACAAGAATGTAAAGTACTATGTCATAAGTATAAGCATATAGATAACAATATCAATTTTTTTCAAAAAATAATATCAATTTTGTGTAGAAAAACATATATATGATACATCACACGTCCAGAATAATAATAATAATACCAAATTAATCAGGCATCATTATATCTTTGAAACTAGAGTTTGGTACATTGGATAGTATACATCAGCAATAAACCATTTGCTCATGTAGGCAATATTTGATGTGTCCAACTCTCAACCAACTCTTTATTTTTTTCGACTCATACTACCGGTCAAATTATCAAAAATCCGATGTTATATATATTGAATGTTATCCTCTCAAAAAAAAAATCGAAGATCAAATCTAACCGATCATATTCATATGTATAACGTATATAAGATTCATATATTTTTCTGTTGGAGTACCGTGTTCTCGTGCCCAAGATCCAACGGAAGTTTAAAATTTTTCGTCTTGACATTCAAAACACGTTTCGACACTCGTATGGTTTAATTGACATTCATAGGAAGTTTACGAAATTATACCTTTAGTGAATATCTCACTTGACACCAACTATCCCGGGATTAGCGGATATAGCTCTTGTTGTAATTTTCTACGAACACAACTGGAGTATCTCCTTCTTCAATCTCCGAATCAAGTCCACGACCAGTTTGCCTATTCCTCTTCTAACTCACACTAGAGAAAAATAAGAAATTTGCGTTGAGATTGAATGAACAAGGAGTGACGACTCAAATCTCTATTGATTAGGGTGGACGATATCCTTAGAACAATGAGAATGCAGTTTCGAAAATTCCATGAAGGAAGTCTGTCAAATTGGTTTCGAGAATTAAGTCTTAAAATTGTATATCTCTATTTATATATATATAAGTATATCTTAATTATATATATGTAAATTAAATTAAACATGTTTAATTATCATACATATATATATAATTAAGATTTCGAAATATCATTCCCTTTAAGTGAATGATATTCTCGATTCTTATATATATTATATATCATATATATTATATTTTCCTTTTGTGCAAATATATGTTATGGTATATATCAATATTATTTCCTTGTATAAATTAATACCATTTATTAATACAACTTAATGGGCTTTATTAATCTAGTTTAATAGAATATTATTAATTTATTAAAGTCCAGTACTTTAATAATTTATCATGATGGGCTTGTACTCCTACTAGCCCATGATTCATGCACCCATTGTATTAATATTATCATAATCCCGATCGATGATCCAATATCACTGATGTGACGATTTTAACTTAATTGTTATTATGATGCATACTTTAAATTTTCGAAACCAATAAAGCATAAATAAGACAGCTGCTAATTTTGAAACACTTTCACTCAAATTAAGCAGGTGCACTCCCTTAACTGTTTTTAGCAGTTGTGCTCTCAAAAAAATTCTATAAGCCATTATAAACTCATTTATAAGCTTATCATTTGATCCAATCAAATTTGTTTATTATAAATTCAACTCTTTGAATTTATTATCTCAACGGAAATAGGGAAACTAGTGCTTGTGTGGCCCTCAATGGTTCAGGGATACAACTAGCCGTGGGTTCACAATTCTTTGTGATTCAGGACATTGTCCTTTATACGGGCTTACCCTTATTAGCCTCATTCTATGCATCAACTCCTTGATTATAAGAATGTCAGAATTCATTTCTGATTGGATCCATCAAATCATGGTAAGAGCATCTAGTAGCATCGCCCCATGATTCCTTAGGTATCACTGATAGTGTCTGCAAGAACCAGTCGATTATGGTTATCGTACAATACGGTCCCTTCAACTCATATATCCCGATCGAATCTGCAACCATTGGTTCATCGAGGGTTGCATGTGAAGTTCGATAACAATGTGATGCATCTAAGAGAATACATAGTGGCATCGCATGTGCAACTAGGGAACCACTTTACCCTAATATACATTTCATACTCTGGCCAGAGATTCCATGTACTACTATCTCATAAGATCACATAGGATATCCACACCCATAGGTGAGCGGTGAATTCCCGACTACAATGCACTGGCTCCTACATGTGTCGTAACTGTACTCAATCTCGCCACCCGATGATCCTCTTGGAGTCGGTAAACGAGTAAAAGCACAATCCTAGCATGTAGAGCCTCAGTGTTATCTCAGGTCGTAAGGACTAATGGTGTACAACCATAACCACAGATTTATCCACTCGATGAATAATAACCACTTGGAAAATCCGAGGGAGGGTAGTTCAGTAAACTCATCGTATGAGCACCAATCTGTATGATTGAACATCTCTATGTCCATATCAATGAAACGTGGTACACAACATCACAGATTCTAGTCTCGAGCTCGAGCGATCCTTATCCTTATTTTGGACGGCTCAATCAACTAGGAACTTAGTTTAGAATATACAGTAATTGAAATATATGTTTCATGATTGTCATCACATGCACAACCTCATATTTATTTACTATAGTATATTCAAGGTCTTTATCTATGCAGCTTGCATGGGTTTGCAGATAAAGTAAATTCCAAAATTGAGTAAAAGAGTAATTATATTAAAATAAAGATTGTTTATTACACGTGAGTCAATAAAATCCCTAGCCAACAGTTGGCTTGCAAGGCATCTACTCTAACAATCTCCCACTTGCCCTAGAGCCAACTACTCATGAATTTCAATCCCATTGCTTCGCGATGCTTCTCGAACAATGGTCCTGGCAAGGGCTTTGTAAGTGGATCAACAATGTTATCTGTAGAGGCAACTCGCTCGACTGATATGTCTCCTCTTGCAACTATCTCTCGGATGATGTGGAATTTCCTCAGTATGTGTTTGGATCGCTGATGAGACCTTGGTTCCTTTGCTTGTGCAACGGCACCAGTGTTGTCGCAGTACACCGGGACTTGATCAACTCTATTTGGAATAACGCCCAACTCTTGGACAAAATTCCTCGTCCAAACTGCCTTTTTGGCTGCAGCTGACGCTGCAATGTATTCGGCTTCAGTGGTGGAATCCGCAACCATGTCTTGTTTGGAACTCTTCCAAGAGACAGGAGCACCATTAAACACGAATACAAAATCAGAAGTCGATTTTGAATCATCCACGTCGCATTGGAAGCTAGAGTCAGTATAGCCTTCCAATTTCAATTCTCCGCCCCCAAAAACCATGAACAAATTCTTAGTCCTTCTCAAGTACTTAAGAATATCTTTCACGGCTTTCCAATGCAATGGACCAGGGTTTGCCTGATATCTGCTTGCAACACTTAGAGCATACGCTACATCAGGACGTGTTGATATCATACCGTACATTATACTACCAATCGCTGACGCGTAGGGAACGCGTGTCATCATCTCTATCTCTTCATCAGTCTTGGGGCACATTGCTTTAGATAGAGTAACACCATGACACATTGGTAAGTATCATCTCTTGGACTCTTTCATAGAGAATCTCTTTAGTATGGTATCAATATAAGTGGATTGGGTGAGCCCCAACATCCTCTTCGATCTATCTCTATAGATTTGTATTCCCAATACACAGGATGCTTCACCCATGTCCTTCATGGAGAATTTACTTGCTAACCATACTTTAATCGATTGCAATAGTCCTACATCATTCCCAATGAGGAGGATATCATCGACATAAAACAATAGGAATGTTACTGCACTCCCACTAACCTTTTTGTACACACATGGTTTCTCAGGATTCTTAACAAAATCAAACTCTTTGATAGTGCTATCAAATCTGAGATTCCAACTCCTAGATGCCTGCTTGAGATCGTAGATCGATCTCTGAAGTTTGCATACCTTATGCTCACTTCCCACTGATGTGAAACCCTCAGGTTGAGACATGTAGATTTTCTCTTTAATGTCTTCATTGAGGAATGTTGTTTTCACATCCATTTGCCATATTTCATAGTCATACCATGCAGATATGACTAATAAAATTCTAATGGACTTGAACATAGCAACTGGTGAAAAAGTTTCCTCATAGTCAACTCCTTGTCTTTGAGTATAACCATTAGCCACTAGTCTCGCTTTGAAGGTCAATACCTTCCCATCCGCCCCAAATTTTCTCTTATAAATCCATTTGCATCCTATGGGAACAATTCCCTCAGGTGGATCTATTAGAGTCCATACTTGGTTTGAATACATGGAGTCCATCTCGGACTGCATGGATTCAAGCCATTTTGATGATTCAGCATCAGATATCGCTTCTTTGAATTTCTTGGATCATATCCATCATAATTAGGCTCAGCATGGCCTTGCTTATGAAGAAATGTATATCTTGCAGGCCGTCTGATCACTCTATCAGACCTTCTAGGTGCATGTGATTCAGCTACTGGCTGTTGGGGATTAGGTTCGACCTCTACAGTCGTGGGTGTGTCTCGAATTTCCTCGAGTTCTATCATCTCACCCTTTCTATCTAATAGAAACTCCTTCTCTAAGAAGGTGGCATTTCTTGAAACAAACACATTTGTTTCTTTGGGATGATAGAAATAATATCCAACAGAGTTATTTGGATATCCCACAAAGTAGCATAAAATAGATCTACTATCCAATTTGTCTCCCACTGTCTGCTTCACGTAAGCAAGACATCCCCATATTCTTAGGTAAGAATATTTGGGAGGTTTTCCCATCCATATCTCATATGGTGTTTTATCCACTGCTTTTGTATGGACATTATTCAACAACATTGCTGCAGTTTCAAGCGCAAATCCCCAAAACAATGCAGGTAATTCAGTGAATCCCATCATTGATCGAACCATGTCCATCAAAGTTCGATTGCGACGTTCAGAAACACCATTCAATTGTGGCGTTGCTGGCGGAGTCCACTGTGAGAGAATCCCATTCTCCTTTAGATAATTCAAAAATTCAGTACTCAAGTATTCTCCACCTCGATCAGATCGAAGTGTTTTAATACTTTTTCCTAATTGTTTCTCTACTTCAGATCTGAATTCTTTAAACTTTTCAAATGCTTCAGACTTGTGTTTCATCAAATACACATACCCATACCTCGAGTAGTTATCAGTAAAGGTAATGAAGTAGGATTGCCCATATTTAGTGCTAACACTTAGCGGGCCACATACGTCCGTGTGGGTCAAATTCAAAAGATCATGTGCACGTTCCACATTCCCTTTAAAGGGAGTTTTGGTCATTTTTCATTTTAGACAGGATTCACAAGTAGGTAGAGAGTTTATATTTGACAAGTCAAACATTCCCTCTCTCACTAGTTTGTGAATTCTTCTTTGGGAAATATGACCTAGTGTAGCGTGCCATATGTGTGCAGGATTTTGACCATCTTTTTTCTTTTGTTTGTTGTTGTTATTGTTTGGACATTGTTTAATGGAATATCCTTTAATTTTAAGTTGTAGAGATCGTTTTGTAATTCGCCAATTCCAATCAAACATTCATTCTTGTAAATATTGCAAACTTCTTTAGCAAAAATACAAGAATAATCATCTCTATCAAGCATAAAAATAGAAATAATATTTTTAACCAAATCAAGAACATGTAAAACGTCTTTCAAAAGTAACTTAAAATCATTGTCTAATATTAAAGTAATATCTCCTATGGCTTTGGCAGCAACCCTTGCTCCATTTCCAAGTCTTAGAAAAGTTTCTCCTTCTCTAAGTCTCTTGCTTCTTGTCATCACCTGCAAATAATTACATAGATGAGAACCACATCCGGTATCCAATACCCAAGAAGAAGAATTGACTGAGATATTAACTTCAATATAAAACATACCATGGCCAGAACGTTTCTGGGCTAGATATTCAGTGTAGTTACGCCTCCAATGTCCAGGCTTGTTGCAGTGAAAACAAACTTGTTCTTTATTGTCGGGCTTTGCGGGCCCTTGAGAAGGCTTCTTGTATGGCTTTTTATTGGGCTTGTTCCTTTTTGGCGGGGCAGAACTGAAAGAGTGGGTGCCCGGTGAGCCAACTTGTGGCTAAGGGCTTTGATGACTCTTTGTATAAACAATCTTTTGTTTAATATAATTTACACTTTTATAATGGCAATGACTTTATCTTTCTTCATATTGTTATATTGTGATATACTATTATTGTTTTGATAAAGACCTTGAATATACTATAGTATATGTAAGATGTGGTAGTACATGGGGATGACTATCATGAAACACATCTTATAGTCACTGTATATTCTAAACAGTTCCTAGTCGATTGAGCCGTCCGTTAATAAGGATAAGGATCGCTCGAGATTGAGACTAGCATTTGCGATGCCGATACCACGTTTCATTGGTATGGAACATAGAGATGTTCAAAGCATGCAAATGGATATTCATACGATGAATGAACGAACTACCCTATCCGGACTTTCCAAGTGGTTATCACTTATCGAGTGGATAAAGTCCGCGGTTTTGGTTGTACACCATTAGTCCTTACTACTTGAAACATCATTGAGACTTTATATGCTAGTACTGTGCTTTGACTCATTTACCGACTCTATTGGGGTCATCAGGTGTCGGGATTGGGTACAGTTACGACACATATAGGAGTCGATGCTTTGTTGTCAAGGATTCACCACATACTTGCTAGTGTGGATATCCTATGCAATCTGAGGAGATATTAGTGTGACGAATCTCTGGCCAGAGTACATGATGTGTTTTAAAAAATGGTTTCTTAGTAGCACATGCGATGTCACTATTTGATCTTCAAGATGTATTGCATAGTTATCGAATCTCGAACGACTCTCGATTTACCAATGGTTGTTGATTCGATCGGGATATATGGATGAAGGGACCGTACTGTACGCTAACCAAAATCTATTGGTTCTTGCAGGCACTATCAGTGATACCTAGGCAATCATGGGGCGATGTTGCTAGGCGCTCTTACCATGATTCGATGGGCAAGTCGGAAATTGTTGTTCCGAGTCACAAGGAGTTGTGAGCCCACGGCTAGCTGTATCCCTGAACCATTGAGGGTCACACAGAGTAATGGATTTTTAATCCCCGTTGAGATAGTTAAATTTAAAGAGTTAAATTTAATGATTTCAAAAAATGCCCATCGCTATGTCATTTTAGGAAATCTTACTCCTCTACTCTTAAATAAGAAGTGGGACTTCTTATTTAAGAGTAGAGGAGTAAGATTTCCTAAAATGACATAGGGATGGGCATTTTTTGAAATCACTGAATTCGGATTCAGAAAAATTTATCTTGACTTTAAAAGATGCAGAAATGGTTTCTGTGCACATTGGTAAAATTGGTTTATCAATCTGAGTCACGATGAATTTTATATTAATTTTTGAACATGCGGGCTTTGCTTGTCAGGCTTGAACTTATGACTAATGGGCCCTAAGCTGTTAGCAGCCCACATTATAAATAAGTTATTGCAGTACAGAAATTACACAACAGAGGTCACAAAATATTTTCGAAAACCCTAGCTGTGTTTTCTCAAAAGTGGTCGCCCCCTTCCCTCTCTGCTCGGGAAAATCCAGCCTGTGAATTTTGAATTTGCAGTCTGGTTTAACGGATCAAATTCGTTAATTCTCTTCGTAGAAACTTCTGATAGATTTTCTAGTGCAATCTATCAGAGGGATTAAATCTCTGTTTGTGGACCTGATTGAAGAACAGTTCGTCCATCAGTTCCTGTGATATACAACAAGAGCAGAGTAATTTGTTGGTGTCCATAATCTCGATTCGAGATTGGAGGTAAAAATTTATAATTGTTATTTAATTTTTACACGCACAATTTAATCGTAAAGTTTTGATACCCATTATGGAATCGTTCAATATAAAAATTTTTAAACTTCCGCTGCACCGGGTATCAATTCTGATTGATCTGATCACCGTTCTCCAACAGTGGTATCAGAGCCAGGTTGCTCAGATCAAGAGATTAAATTAATCGATTGTACAAAAATTTTTTAAGCCTCGGTTTTTGAAACAAAATAAATTTTTTTTAAAAAATAAAATTTTTTCGGGCAAAACACGATCGCTGCCTCGGGCAGCGAGGGTCGCTGCCCCGGGCAGCGCAGGGCGGCGCACGGCGCTGCCCAGGGCAGCGATCGTTGCTGCCCTAGGGGCAGCGACGGGCTGCCCGGCCCGAGCCCCTTTGGGACGCGGGCAGCCCGGGAGCGTCCCGGGCGGCCCGGGAAAAATTAATTTTTATTTTTAAATTAAAATTTTAATATGTTAAAATTCTATTTTTGGTCCGATCGAAAATTGTTTTTGATTGGTCCACGAGGCGTCGGATCGAATTGTTCGAGTTCGAAAATTTTAAAATTGATTTTTGGATAAATTTAAATTTTTTAAAAATTTATAGATTTTATCCGTTAAATCAGATTTTATGAAATTAATTATTTTTGGTACAATTGATGATAAGATATGATCTTATGGAAATATTGAGTAAAATATGATTTTATGTATAAAATTGGATTTTATATGTAAAATATGATTTTATTTGATAAAAAGATAAAATATGATTTTGTATGTAAAATAAGATTTTATATATGGAATATGATTTTATCCTTTTAATTTAAATTGCCATTGCATGTTATCCAATAAATTAATTTTGAATTAAATATTATTGGATAAGGATGATCGATTGCCATGACCAATTTTTTAGGTGTATGTTAGGAATTTACATTTGTTTTTATTGTTGTTGGATTTATTAATGGGCCTGGTTTATGGCCCAATATGAATTGTCATATGTAATAAAAGTGGGCCTGGTTTATGGCCCGTTCCCACCCCTTGAAATGTATCCCCTACTTGTCATGGTTATTTATTGTAAATACATTAGACTTAGTGGGAGATGAAGATTTGAAGACGGAGGTGGGCCCAGCAGACAATAAAGACTGAAGAAATGTAAAATTGGAAGCTCAATGTAATAGGATTGCATTGCATACCTGCATATTACCTAGGATTGGACTTAGACTCGTGATTGGAAACCACGGGTCGATTAGAAATGGAATCGATCATCCTATATAATATATGATATTATCGTTGTATGCATGTTTTAGACAAAATTGTATGAATCCCGCAAGCATACAAATTTTAAATGATGAGACAAATTTTCAAAATTAAAATCCCTCATTTTAAATATGATTTAAAATTGATATCAAGATAAATAAAGAAAATTTAAATATTGTTTAAATGTTCCTACCTTCCATCAACGATCAATGTATGAGATGCTACCCGCGGATACGGTCCGGCTCATATTATTGGGGGGGCCCGTTCGTCGGAAAGCTGTACATTGGATCGACACATGTTGTAAGTTGGGTGGAACTCCCATGGGATCGGCTCATATTATTGGGGGATCCACATGGCGACCGTCCATCACAACTTAATATTGATGGGTCATCTTGACATGTCACAATAAACGGCGTCATATTATTGGGCCCTTATTGGACATGAGGTAAAAACGTGGAGGTTGCTTTGGAAGCAATTGGGCTCTACCTTTTGAAAATTATGGTTGGCTGATATTATTCGGGACCATAGTTTGTCAATTGGACTCCATGTTCCCACTAAGAAAAACAGTTTCCCGTTTTCACTAGAGGGTAGTGAAATCGTTAAAATAGTGGGAGTGAGATTCATAAAATAAATTTCGCCTATTTTATGTCTTAGTAAATTAATTAAACAATCACTGATTATTGTATGTTTCTTTTCAGTATTTCATTAAGATGAATTCGCGCAATCCACTATTCTCTATCCTCGAACAAAATAAACTGACTAGCGCAAACTATACGGAATGGTTCCGTAAGTTGAAGATTGTCTTGATCTCGGAGAAGATGCTCTACGTGTTAGAAAAATCTCCTCCGAAGGAAGCACCAGCTGATATAAGTCCGGAAGAGTTGGCCAAACTTGATACATGGTGGGACCATGATATCAAGGCCAAATGCTATATGCAAGCCTCGATGTCTGATGAACTCCAGAGGCGATTTGAGGATACCGTGAATGCTGCTGACATTCACGTACAACTCAAGGAACTTTTTGGGGCTCAATCGAGAGCTGAAAGGTTCGCTACTGTAAAAGAGCTAATGACGTGTCGCATGCGTGAAGGGACTTTGGTCCGTGATCATGGGGTACGAGTGATTTGGCTCATACAGAAGTTGGTAACGCTTGATTTGGTGTTGGAGCATGAACTCAACGTGGACTTATTACTTCTATCTCTTCCTTCTTCGTTTGACGGATTTGTGGTGAATTTCAATATGAACAAGATAGAGGCCTCCCTTGAAGAGATGGTCAATATGCTTGTAACATATGAATCCACTTTAAAGAAGGATAAACCGGCTTTCTTGGTGGGCTCCTCTTCTTCTGCTAATAAGGGGCCAAGTACAAAGGGTAAGAAACGTTCTGCCCCACCCAAGAAAACCGGACCCGAGAAGAAGTACAAGACAAAGGCTTCAAACATGAAAAAGTCCAAGGATGTTTGCCATCACTGCAAGAAACCCGGTCATTGGAAACGTAACTACAAGGAATATCTAGAGCAGTTGCGAACTGCGAAGGGTATGTTCTATATTGAAATAAATGTTTCACTTAATACTACTTCTTGGGTATTGGATACCGGATGTGGATCTCACATTTGCAATGATTTGCAGGTGATGACAAGAAGTCGCAAGCTTAGAATGGGTGAGACCCAGCTGAGGCTCGAAAATGGTTTCAGAGTTGAAGCTAAAGCTGTGGGAGATGTTTATTTAATTTTGCAGAACGGTTTTAAGTTACTTTTGAGAGATGTTTTATTTGTTCCAGATTTGATTAAAAACATTATTTCTGTTTCTATGCTTGATAGAGATGGTTATTCTTGCAATTTTGTGAATGTGATTTGCAATATTTACAAGAATGAATGTTTGATTGGAAATGGAAAACTTGAAAACGATCTATATAACTTAAAATTAAAAGACGTTCCAATAAATTATGTTGATAAACCGGTAACAACAAACAAAAGGAAAATCGATAGTCAAAACCCGGCAAACCTTTGGCATGCTAGGCTAGGTCATATTTCCTCAAGGAGGATGAACAAGCTAGTGGGAGAGGGCATGTTTGATATGTCTGATATTAACTCTCTACCTACTTGTGAATCCTGCCTGAAAGGAAAAATGACTAAATCTCATTTTAAGGGGAAACCTGAGCGTAGTCAAAATCTGTTGGATTTGATCCATACAGATGTTTGTGGTCCATTTAGAATTGGTACTCAATTCGGCCACACCTACTTCATTACCTTTACTGATGATTATTCTAGGTATGGGTATTTATATTTAATGAAATATAAGTCTGAAGCATTTGAAAAGTTCAAAGAATTCAAGGCTGAAGTAAAAAACAAGCTAGGTAAAAGTATTAAAGCACTTCGATCAGATCGAGGTGGAGAATACTTAAGTACCGAGTTTTTGGACTATCTGAAAGAGAATGGGATTCTCTCTCAGTGGACTCCTCCTATGACACCACAGCTGAATGGTGTATCGGAGCGTCGTAATCGAACTTTGTTGGACATGGTTCGATCCATGATGAGCTTCACTGAGCTTCCACCTTCGTTTTGGGGCTACGCGCTTGAAACGGCGGTGTTGTTGTTGAACAACGTCCACACCAAAGCAGTGGACAAAACACCATACGAGTTATGGAATGGCAAAACTCCTAAGTATTCGTACTTGAGGATTTGGGGATGTCCTGCTTACGTGAAGCAGACAATGGGAGATAAGTTGGATAGTCGATCCACCTTATGTTATTTTGTAGGGTATCCGAAGAATTCAATCGGATATTATTTCTATCATCCTGCTGAAACAAAGGTGTTTGTTTCAAGGAATGCCACCTTCTTGGAGAAGGAGTTCTTATTGGATAAGAAAGGCGAGATGATGGAACTCGAAGAAATTCGAGAAGAACCCGAAATACAAAATAATGATCCTACACCTCAGGAACCAATGATGGACACGCCTATACCTAGAAGATCAGAGAGGACTTCTAGACCTCCTATTCGATATGGTCTTCTTCTTGAAGGGGATCAAGATGAACCCGATGTTGGATGTGATCCAAGAAACTCCAAGGAAGCAATTTCTGATGCGGATTCAAATTTATGGCTTGAAGCTATGCAGTCGGAAATAGATTCGATGCATACAAACCAAGTTTGGTCTTTAGTAGATCCTCCCGATGGAATTTTTCCAATAGGGTGTAAATGGATCTACAAGATAAAGCTTGGGCCTGATGGTAAGGTATTGACCTACAAGGCGCGATTGGTGGCGAAAGGTTATACTCAAAGACAAGGAGTTGACTATGATGAAACCTTTTCACCAGTTGCAATGTTCAAGTCTATAAGAATCCTTATTGCCATAGCTGCTTGGTATGACTATGAGATATGGCAAATGGATGTGAAGACTGCATTTCTTAATGAAAACATTAAGGAAGAGATCTATATGACGCAGCCTGAGGGATACACATCCATGGGAAGCGAGAATAAGGTATGCAAGCTTCAGAGATCAATCTATGGTCTCAAACAAACATCAAGAAGTTGGAACCAGAAATTTGATGAAACAATAAAGGATTTTGGTTTCATCAAGAACCCGGAGGAACCGTGCGTGTACAAGAAAGTAGTTAAGGATGCTGTGACATTCTTAGTACTTTATGTTGATGACATCCTACTCATTGGGAATGACGTAGGGATGTTGCAGTCAACAAAGATATGGTTATCAGGTAGATTCTCGATGAAGGATTTGGGTGAGGCATCCTATATTCTAGGGATACAGATCTATAGAGATAGATCTAAGAGAATGATAGGACTCACTCAAGCAACCTACATCGACACCATATTGAAACGGTTTTCAATGGATGGGTCCAAGAGAGGACATCTACCTATGTGTCATGGAGTTTCTTTATCCAAGTCTATGTGTCCCAAGACTGATGAAGAGATAGAGAAAATGACACATGTACCATATGCGTCAGCCATTGGTAGTATCATGTATGGGATGATATCTACCAGACCGGATGTAGCATTTGCTCTGAGTGTCACGAGCAGATATCAAGCTAATCCCGATCAAATGCATTGGAAAGCCGTGAAGGACATTTTTAAGTACTTGCGAAGGACTAAGAATATGTTCATGGTATATGGAGGAAGAGAACTGAAATTGGAAGGCTATACCGACTCTAGCTTCCAAAGTGACGTGGATGACTCGAAGTCAACCTCTGGATTTGTGTTCATGCTCAATGGCGGTGCTGTCTCTTGGAAGAGTTTCAAGCAGGACACCACAACGGATTCCACCACTGAGGCAGAATACATTGCGGCATCAGCTGCTGCTAAAGAGGCCGTTTGGATGAGGAATTTCGTCCAAGAGTTGGGCGTTATTCCGGAAATTGTTGGTCCAGTCCCGGTGTACTGTGACAACACGGGTGCCGTTGCTCAGGCAAAGGAACCAAGGTCTCATCAAAGATCCAAACACGTACTGAGGAAATACCACATCATCCGGGAGATCGTGGAAAGAGGAGACATCACTGTCGAAAGAGTGGCCTCTGTAGACAATATCGCTGATCCACTTACTAAGCCCTTGCCAGGACCATTATTTGACAAAAATCGTGAAGCAATGGGACTGCGTAGTATGACTAGTTGGCTATAGGGCAATTGGGAGATTGAAAGAGTGGGTGCCCGGTGAGCCAACTTGTGGCTAAGGGCTTTGATGACTCTTTGTATAAACAATCTTTTGTTTAATATAATTTACACTTTTATAATGGCAATGACTTTATCTTTCTTCATATTGTTATATTGTGATATACTATTGTTGTTTTGATAAAGACCTTGAATATACTATAGTGTATGTAAGATGTGGTAGTACATGGGGATGACTATCATGAAACACATCTTATAGTCACTGTATATTCTAAACAGTTCCTAGTCGATTGAGCCGTCCGTTAATAAGGATAAGGATCGCTCGAGATTGAGACTAGCATTTGCGATGCCGAGTACCATGTTTCATTGGTATGGAACATAGAGATGTTCAAAGCATGCAAATGGATATTCATACGATGAATGATCGAACTACCATATCCGGACTTTCCAAGTGGTTATCACTTATCGAGTGGATAAAGTCCGCGGTTTTGGTTGTACACCATTAGTCCTTACTACTTGAAACATCATTGAGACTTTATATGCTAGTACTGTGCTTTGACTCGTTTACCGACTCTATTGGGGTCATCAGGTGTCGGGATTGGGTACAGTTACGACACATATAGGAGTCGATGCTTTGTTGTCAAGGATTCACCACATACTTGCTAGTGTGGATATCCTATGCAATCTGAGGAGATATTAGTGTGACGAATCTCTGGCCAGAGTACATGATGTGTTTTAAGAAATGATTTCTTAGTAGCACATGCGATGTCACTATTTGATCTTCAAGATGTATTGCATAGTTATCGAATCTCGAACGACTCTCGATTTACCAATGGTTGTTGATTCGATCGGGATATATGGATGAAGGGACCGTACTGTACGCTAACCAAAATCTATTGGTTCTTGCAGGCACTATTAGTGATACCTAGGGAATCATGGGGCGATGTTGCTAGGCGCTCTTACCATGATTCGATGGGCAAGTCGGAAATTGTTGTTCCAAGTCACAAGGAGTTGTGAGCCCACGGCTAGCTGTATCCCTGAACCATTGAGGGTCACACAGAGTAATGAATTTTTAATCCCCGTTGAGATAGTTAAATTTAAAGAGTTAAATTTAATGAACAAAGAAGTGGGACTTCTTATTTAAGAGTAGAGGAGTAAGATTTCCTAAAATGACATAGGGATGTGCATTTTTTGAAATCACTGAATTCGGATTCAGAAAAATTTATCTTGACTTTAAAAGATGCAGAAATGGTTTCTGTGCACATTGGTGAAATTGGTTTATCAATCTGAGTCACGATGAATTTTATATTAATTTCTGAACATGCGGGCTTTGCTTGTCAGGCTTGAACTTATGACTAATGGGCCCTAAGCTGTTAGCAGCCTACATTATAAATAAGTTATTGCAGTACAGAAATTACACAACAGAGGTCACAAAATATTTTCAAAAACCCTAGCTGTGTTTTCTCAAAAGTGGCCGCCCCCTTCCCTCTCTGCTCGGGAAAATCCAGCCTGTGAATTTTGAATTTGCATTCTGGTTTAACGGATCGAATTCGTTAATTCTCTTCGTAGAAACTTCTGATAGATTTTCTAGTGCAATCTATCAGAGGGATTAAATCTCTGTTCGTGGACCTGATTGAAGAACAGTTCGTCCATCAGTTCCTGGGATATACAACAAGAGCAGAGTAATCTGTTGGTGTCCATAATCTCGATTCGAGATTGGAGGTAAAAATTTATAATTGTTATTTAATTTTTACACGCACAATTTAATCGTAAAGTTTTGATACCCATTATGGAATCGTTCCATATAAAAATTTTTAAACTTCCGCACCGGGTATCAATTCTGATTGATCTGATCACCGTTCTCCAACAAGAACGCTTCTTCCCCTTGCTTTGGGCTCCCTTTTTTGTCCCGGACGACGAGCCCACAAACAGAACATGCTTTTCTTTCTTGATTGTGGCTTCATAAGTAGTAAGCATATTGACCAACTCTTCAAGGGTGGCCTCTAGCTTGTTCATATTGACCAACTCTTTTAGCTTGAAGATCATGGTCCCACCATTTATCAAGCTTGGCTAGCTCAGTATCACTGATGTTAGCAGCTGCCTCCTTCGGGGGCTTTTTTTCAAGCACATACGCGATCCTCTCCGAATTTAGAACAATCTTTAAATTCCTCAGCCAGTCATTATAGTTAGGTTCAGTTAACTTGTTTTGATCAAGAATGATAGAAAGTGGATTACGTGTCGACATTTTGAGCATACTGAAAATGAAAAACAGATAACAGTTACTAATTAGTTTAAAATAATTTGTAGATATAAAATATGGAATTTTATTTTATAAATTTTTTTCCCACTATTTTTACATTTTCACCACCCTCTGGTGAAAAACGAGAATTCGCATTTCCTTAGTGAGCACATAGAGTCCAATCTAGACAATCATGATCCCGAATAATATCAGCAAATCATAATTTCTAAAAGGTAGAGTCCAATTGCATCCCCATGCAACCTCTACATGTTTTGCCTCACTCTTGATAAGGACCCAATAATATGACGTCGTTTATCTTCGAGTGTCAAGCCGACCCATCAATATTGAATTGTAGTAGACGGTCGCTAGGGGTGTTTATTATTCGGATATAACCGAAAAAACAGACCGAAATAAAAATTTCGGTTTTTTTGGACCGATTTTTCGGTTTTCCGGTTTGGTTTTGGATATAAATTATGTCTTTTCGATTTTTCGATTCGGTTTCGGTTTTCATGAGTAATAAGATCGAAATAACCGAACCGGTCAATTAATATTCATGTTCTATTAAAATATAGTCCTGGGCCTCTTGGGCCCTGGCCTCCTGCGTTATTAAATTAAAATATGTTTTCCATTCTCACTTCTAAAGCATTGTTGCTTGTCCTAGCCGTCACTCACTCCCACTCTTACTCACAAAATCTGCCGACCGTCGTAGCTTACCTCACAAAATCCACCGTCGAAGATTTCTCCTCCTTGGACTTGCTCGTGCCCCCAACCAGCCACTCCCACTCGGCCCTCGGGCTCGGCTGCTCATCTCCTCACTGCCAGTCTTTGACTTTGAAGTAAAGCGACACTTTCTTTTTGTTTTTTTTTTTCAATTCATTTTCTTTGCTGGATTTTTTTCAGACATGACAAGCTTGGGAGGGGAATGAGATGTTTCTTGCATAACTGATATGTAATTGCATCGTTGAATCAGCCAATCAGCTATGTTAAAAGAAATTAATTTATATCAAATTTTATTATTTATATTAGAAATTTAGTAAATATAAACATTGAGTTATATACTAATGGTGTTGTTACTGTTAATTTTTTCATTGAAATAGTTGACAAGTATGGTGCACCAAGGATTGTCAAAGTTTTGGTGAAAACATTTGTCATATTATTATTCAAAAAATTTCAAGCTGCTCAAGTATTCTTTTTGAAGATTTGCAGATGACACCAACAAGCTATGACTTGAGCATCATGGCTTTGTCAATTGAGATCTACGTAGTATATATTGTTTGTTTTTTGTTTGAAAATATTGGAAAGCAGAGGTTGGTTGTTTCATGCTTGTATTTGTTTTGTTTTTTCACTACATTTTTATGAATTCAAGTAGTATGTTTATCTATTTAAATTATTTTTTGGATGAAATTTATGTTTATTTTATTATGTGATGTACTTTTGATAAACCGATTAAACCGAACCGTATAAACCGATCCATTATAGTATAAAACCAAACCTAAGTAAAATGGTTCGACTTTGGATTACATATTTCATAAACCGAAAACCGAAAAACCAAACCGAAATTGATCAAATTAAAACCGAATCGACCGATGAACACCCCTAACGGTCGCCATGAGTTCCCTCAATAATATGAGCCGAAGTCATGGAAGTTCCACCCAATTCACATCATCTATGTCAGTGGAAGTCACAGCTTTCCGGCGTCCAGACCTCCCCAATAAATAATAATATGAGCCAGGTACTGACCGCGGGTAGCGTTCATCATGCAACCACCGTTGATGGAAGACAAGAATAAATTAAAATCTTTTAATTTTTACTTTTGTGGCTTGATATAAATTTTGAATCTCATTCAAAATGAGGGATTTTAATTTTTGAAATTGTCTCATCATTTTATTTTAAAAATCGTGTGTCATGATTTTGTATGTTTACCGGATTCATGCAACTATATTATCTAATAATATACATACATGCATATTACTATATATCACATATATCATAATATGATAATTAAATAAACAAGGATGATCGATTGTCATTACTATTTGATCCATGTGAGCCAAACATGGATTTAAGTCCAAATCCTAGGTAAATGTAGGGATGCAAATGCAACTTATTACATAAGCTTCCAATATTTTACATGTTTTCATCTTTTTCATTGGGCCCACCATCTTCCAATCTTGATCTCCCACTAATTCTAATAATTACATTTGAATAGTCATGACACATAAGGGATACATCTCATGGGGTGGGAACGAGCCATTAACCAAGCCCACTTTTATTCAAAATAAAAGAAATAATAAAAAAACAGTAAAATATCCTAACATACACCTAGCATATTGGTCACGGCTCTCGATCATCCTTCATGCATATAATATCAAATATTATAAAAAACCAACAAATCACGTATCTTATAATTTTATTACTAACCGCCATAATTATTAAATGAATTAATAAATTAAATAAACTCATTTATTTAATTTCCAATTAATTCAATAATAATTAATTTTTTGTAAAACTCCTTTTACTATAAATAATTAAAATCACATTCTAATTATTTATTTCATAAGAAAATATTTATAATTTTACCAAAATTAATTTTAGGATAAATAAGTCAAATTTTCCCAAAATTTTTAATTTAACCCAAATTAATTCAAAAAATTATAAAAATCGCATCGGGCCCAAACTTCTCATCCGAGCCCATTATCGAGACTGCCCAAAACACTTTTGGGCAGCCCAATCTCATTCCAGGGCGTGCCCGAACAGTTCGGGCAGCTGTGAACAGTAAACGAGTTACTGTTCACGGGTACGATTCACGCATGAACAGTAACTCGGTTACTGTTCATCGTGAATAGTAAATTTTTTTTTTTTTAATATCCGAAAAAAATATTTTTAAAGTGATGCGATTTTGTGAATTTTTTTATGCGGTTATAAATAAAAAAACTCAACATGAAATTAACCATACGATATAGAGAACCTGGCTCTGATACCACTGTTGGAGTACCGTGTTCTCGTGCCCAAGACGCAGCGAAAGTTTAAAATTTTTCGTCTTGACATTCAATACATGCTTGGACACTCGTATGGTTTAATTGACATTTATAGGATGTTTACGAAATTATATCTTTAGTGAATATCTCACTTGGCACCAACTATCCCGGGATTAGCGGATATAGCTCTTGTTCTAATTCCCTACGAACAATCAACTGGAGTATCTCCTTCTTCAATCTCTGAATCAAGTCCACGACCAGTTTGCCTATTTCTCTTCTAACTCGCACTAGAGAAAAAGAAGAAATTTGCGTTGAGATTGAATGAACAAGGAGTGATGACTCAAATCCCTATTGATTAGGGTGACCGATATCCTTAGAACAATGAGAATGCAATTTCGAAAATTGCATGAAGGAAGTCTGTCAAATTGGTTTCGAGAATTAATTCTTAAAATTGTATATCTCTATTTTTATATATATAAGTATATCTTAATTATATATATGTAAATTAAATTAAACATGTTTAATTATCATACATATATATATAATTAAGATTTCAAAATATCATCCCCTTTAAGTGAATGATATTCTCGATTCTTATATATATTATATATCATATATTACATTTTCCTTTTGTGCAAATATATGTTATGATATCAATATTATTTCCTTGCATAAATTAATATCATTTATTAATACAACTTAATGGGCTTTATTAATCTAGTCTAACTAGAATATTATTAATTTATTAAAGTCCACTACTTTAATAATTTATCATGATGGACTTGTACTCCTACTAGCCCATGATTCATGCACTCATTGTATTAATATTATCATAATCCCGATCGATGATCCAATATCACCGATGTGACGATTTTAACTTAATCATTATTATGATGCATACTTTAAATTTTTGAAACCAATAAAGCATAAATAAGACAGCTGCTAATTTTGGAACACTTTCACTCAAATTAAGCAGGTGCACTCCCTTAACTGTTTTTAGCGGTTGTGCTCTCAAAAAATTCTATAAGCCATTATAAACTCATTTATAAGCTTATCATTTGATCCAATCAAATTTGTTTATTATAAATTCAACTCTTTGAATTTATTATCTCAACGGAAATAGTAAAACTAGTGCTTGTGTGACTCTCAATAGTTCAGGGATACAGCTAGCCATGGGTTCACAACTCTTTGTGATTCAGGACATTGTCCATTATACGGACTTACCCTTATTAGCCTCATTATATGCATCAACTCATTGATTATAAGAATGTCATAATTCATTTCTGATTGGACCCATCGAATCATGGTAAGAGCGTCTAGTAGCATCACCCCATGATTCCCTAGGTATCACTGATAATGCCTGCAAGAATCAGTCGATTATGATTATCGTACAATACGGTCCCTTCAACTCATATATCCCGATCGAATCTGCAACCATTGGTTCATCGAGAGTTGCATGTGAAGTTCGATAACAATGTGATGCATCTAAGAGAATACATAGTGGCATCGCATGTGCAACTAGGAAACCACTTTACCCTAATGTACATTTCATACTCTGGTCAGAGATTCCATGCACTACTATCTCATAAGATCACATAGGATATCCACACCCGTAGGTGAGCGGTGAATTCCCAACTACAATGCACTGGCTCCTACATGTGTCGTAACTTTACCCAATCTCGCCACCTGATGACCCTCTTGGAGTCGGTAAACGAATCAAAGCACAATCCTAGCATGTAGAGCCTTAGTGTTGTCTCGGGTCGTAAGGACTAATGGTGTACAACCATAACCACGAATTTATCCACTCGATGAATAATAACCACTTGGGAAATTCGAGGGAGGATAGTTCAGTGAACTCATCGTATGAGCACCAATCTGTATGATTGAACATCTCTATGTCCATACCAATGAAACGTGGTACACAACATCACAGATTCTAGTCTCGAGCTCGAGCGATCCTTATCCTTATTTTGGACGGCTCAATCGACTAGGAACTTAATTTAGAATATACAGTAATTGAAATATGTGTTTCATGATTGTCATCACATGCACAACCTCATATTTATTTACTATAGTATATTCAAGGTCTTTATCTATGCAGCTTGCATAGGTTTGCAAATAAAGTAAATGCCAGAATTGAGTAAAAGAGTAATTATATTAAAATAAAGATTGTTTATTACACGCGAGTCAATAAAATCCCTAGCCAACAGTTGGCTTGCAGGACATCTACTTTAACATTTTCAGCATAACCCAAACGTAAAATACACCGTGTGATCTGTTGATATTACTGAGATTAGAGTCCATTTTTTCGTATTTGATGTAGCCAAAGAATATGGACACTTAATAAAGGCTGGCATACTTCTTGTTGGGCCGATGCTTCACCACTATAATGGCAATATATCTCATGTGTTTAGAGTAGCCTAGAGATGAATATCTCTCTAAATATTTCAATACCCAACTCGAACGAGACATTGATTGGAATAATCTCGACGTTTCTAACGTGTGTTTTTTTAAAAAGAAATATATACAATTAATGTTTTTGTATATATGAAAGAATTTCAAATTTATAGCTTTCATATATATTTTTATTGTTTAGATAAAGTAACGAACTTCAAATATATCATTTTAATGTGTCTTGTTAATTATTATGAATTTCAAATTCATCAAATAATGATGCAAATCTAACTCGTGATAGTTGTTAATGTTAGATCATAAATTCAACGTTAAACTTATATGTAAATAATTATGTGTTGTTGACAGTAAAATAAAATTAGCTCATAAAAGTGATCTAAATAAGATTTCGGTTTATTTGGGCTTTAATGTATCTAATAGGGTGTGACCTTTAATGTGTAGATGCTAGTGGGTTTTTCTATTTGATTGATGAGCTTAAATAGAATCTCAAAACTATAAATAAATGGTTATGGTCCCCAGATCACACGACGATGATGATGACGATACTGTCATTGTATTCTATTCTATTCTCATTAATAGTTAGAGAGTGTTGAATCCGACATTTTGGTGATAACAAACAACAACTCATTGTATAGGAATGTGCTACCAATCCTTTGTATTTCAGGAATCTACTACAACTCCTACCGCAAACGTCTAAACCCTTCAAGTTATCTACCGGAAGCTTGTCAACCGCCTTTGTCTCTCGACCGGTTGCAGTCACAAGCCTATCGACTGGTTATTCAAACCAGCAGAGGATAAATCTCTCTACCGGTAGAAAGTCAACTGCTTATCAAGATATCTCAAGACAAATACTTGAGACAAGACATTCTTTGCAAGATCTTTTATTAAAAGCAGAACCGGCGTATCAGAAGATCTGTTAACTCTTGCATCGAGACAACAGGTTGCACTAAAATGGCAAAAACGCAGAATGGCTACAGATAAAGCATTCGACCGTTTATACCAGTTTTTGACTCTGGAAGTTGTCTGCATCTAAAGAAGTGTACGATCTTCATACAGAATCATCAACGCATTTATGAAGCATTAAATGTGCATTCAATGCAGCATCAGAACATTCAAAATAAAGACGTTGATGATTGACCTATATAAAGGGAAGATTGCTCAAGAAGTAGAAGAGAAGATAAGCAACTCGAAAAATCTCAATCAACTCAATCACTTGAATACTATCAGAAGTCCTCATCTGATATACTGAAGCAATACTTGAGCACACTTACAAGATCATTCACTTGCTGCTCAAATAAACCCTCGCCTACAGTTTACATATCTGATCTTCAAGGATCATCCTAGGGTTTCCAAGCCTCTCGACCGCTCTGCAGTTTGAGAAGCTCAACCGGACTGTACTTATTATTGAAGAGACTTGAAGCTACTCTGAAAGCTTCCACCAGTCTGATAAGAACTGAGAATCTTATCTGTGTAAATCTAGGAGTTTCGGATTAGGCATTGGATAAGTCCTAAGTTTGAAGTGGGTGTATTGCAAGACGTTGTAATAACCAAAGTCTTCTAGTGAATTCCTTCCTAAGTGGAAGAAGGGGAGACGTAGAAGGATTAAGCCTTCGAACTTCCATAAATCGTGCCTCAGTCTTTACTGCTATTTATCTTACATATTGCTCATACATTGTGTTATAAACTTTGCATCACTAAAACCTCTTAACTATTTCCGCACTATTTAAGTTGTTCAAACCGTTTTAGAAGTTGAGAAAACAGATTAAGTGAACTAAACTTCACTTGATCATTTTGAAAAGGAAGAAGAAAAGTTTCAGAGTGTATTCACCCCCCCTCTACCCTCTGAACCGATCCCAACAAGTGGTATCAGAGCGGGTTCCTTTCTCAACTGCTGATCTAAAGTTTTAAAATCATGACTTCTTTCAACAAAATTCCTATGTTTTCTAAAGAAGATTATGATGACTGGAAAATTCGCATGCAGGCACATCTTGCAGCACAGGATGATGACATGCTATATGTCATAACAGACGGTCCCATAAAAATCATGAAGGTCAACCCAGCTCTAACCGATGGTGCAGGACAAATGATTGAGAAACCAAGAGCTGAGTGGACTACTGAGGACAAAAAGAAGGCCAATCTTGACAATGTGGCCCGGGACATCCTATACAAAACACTGGACAAGAACATGTTCAGCAAAATCAAGTCATGCTCCACAGCAAAGGAGATTTGGGAGAAGCTCACTCAGCTGTGTGAAGGAAATGACCAGACCAAGGAAAACAAGCTCACCATGGCCATTCAAAAATATGACAATGCCAAAATGAAGCCAGGGGAAACCATGGCTGAATTTGATGAACGGTTTAGTAGTATCATTTGTGACCTTATTGCTTTAGGAAAAACTTATACTAACCGTGAAATTGCTGTGAAGGTTATGAGAGCTTTGCCCAAAGAATGGGAAATCAAGACAGTGGCCATGAGGGAGTCAAAAGACTTAAGCAAGGTTGAACTGCATGATCTCTTTGCAGATCTCAAAGCCTACGAGTTCGAGCTCAACATGAGGACAGAGGATGAACCATCTAACTCTCAACCAACCAAGGCCTTAACCTCAACGGTGATGCGTCCACCGGTCGAAGAAGCTCCAAAGAGATCAGCTGAGCAAATCAGCAACGAAGTCATGACACTCTTTGTCAAGAAATTTGGTAGATTTATGCGTAAAAACAATTCTAAATTTAAAAATTATCATAAATCGGACCATACAGACGATGGTCCTACTTGTTTTAACTGTGGCAAGCCAGGCCATTTCATTGCAGATTGCACCAAGCCTAAGAGCAATGATCAGAAGCAAGTCTTCGAAAGAAGAAGGGGCAAGGAGGACAAGAGGACGTTTAGAAAAGGTAGAGACCAAAGGGTTCTAGTAGCAGACGAAAGCAAAAGCAAGTAGGCTGAATCTGACTCTGACAACCCCGATACCGGAAGCTCTTCAGATGACAGCGAAGATGAAAAGGTGGAATGCCTCATGGCTGACATCGAAGAAGAAGCTGAGGAGGTATTTGACTTTGGTTCACCTGAATTTACTCACAGTGATCTAGTTACTGCTTTACACGAAATGGCTAATGAATACAAAGCATTATCCAAGGAATTCGAGGAGGTAAAGGCAGAAAGAGCTGACCTAAAAGATAAGTCAAGCGAATCAAGCTGCATGCAGCGAAAAGAGCTTGATGGTCTTAAGGTCAAGCTAAGTCTGCTGGCTACTGAGAATGACACCTTGAAAAGAGTGTTCCAAGCAACCTTGACTGAGAACAAAAAACTACTTGAAATAATTAAGGCTTGGAATAAATCTTCTGTAACCATTGACAAGATTCAAGAAATCCAAAGACCGGCACATGACAAAACCGGTCTAGGGTTTGGAACAAATGAACAGTCTATGGAATCTTGTATTCAGTCAAGCCTGGACAAAGGCAATCTTAACAAAATAAGATTTGTCAGGTCCAGCACGATATATGAACATGATGAGTACAGCTTTGACAAAAATCAGAAAGTATCTAACGAACGAAGCTCTAAGCATAGAGGGCTGGGATATGTGGATCCCCAGATCTCCAATCAAAGAGGAACTTGGGTCAAACCAAAACCTAATGAAAGAAGAAAGGGAAACCAATCTAATTTCAAAAGGCCATGGAATGAGTCTAACTACTCTAAGAGAAGATGGTCAAAGGAAAAGCCTTACCAGTACTTTAATTGCAGGCCAGTTCAAAAGAGGTACATGCTAACTGATAAAGATAAAAAAGGCAAGCAGCACACAGCAACCTCACAAGCACACACATTTACTACTTATCGACCGCACAGATTTCTGGACACACACACGGGCAAACCTGTAAGGGTGTTTCAGGTGTGGGTCCCAAAAGGGCTAATCCGACCTGGACCCTACTAGATATGGGTACCAAAAGTTCTTCACTTTTTGCAGGTACTAAAAGTCCAAAAGGGCGAGAAGACCACTTCTATCAAGGACACTACCTGGTACTTAGATAGTGGTTGCTCACGGCACATGACAGGGAATCCAGAACTTCTAACAGAAGTGGTGTTGTGCAAAGGACCAAAGATCAGCTTTGGAGAAAACTCCAAAGGTAAAACCGTGGGTAAGGGTAAGATTATCCATGGTAACATCATTATTAAAGATGTGTTGCTTGTTGACAAACTGTGCTATAATTTGATAAGTATTAGTCAACTATGTGACAATGATCATTCGGTCGAGTTTCACAAACACACTTGCATCATCAAAAATGACAAAGGTGAGACTCTTATGACCGGTGTAAGAGACCTAAACACCTACAAGGTAAACTGGTCTTGCTCACATATTTCTTCACCTACTTGTCTTACTGCTCATCATGATAAACATTGGTTGTGGCATAAGCGGTTTAATCATCTAAATTTTAAGTCCATTTCTAACTTGAGAAAGCATGATTTGGTTTCTGGTCTGCCTGAAGGAGATTTTATAAAAGACAAAGTTTGTCCTGCTTGTCAACTAGGAAAGCAGGTGAGAGCAACTTTTAAAAATAAAGGGTGTATGTCTTCTTCCAAATGCTTAGATTTACTTCACATGGACCTATTTGGTCCTATACCAGTAAGAAGCATAGGGGGAATGAGATATGCTCTTGTTGTTATAGATGATTTTTCTCAATTTACTTGGGTTATCTTTCTCTCTTCAAAAGATCAAACTGCACCTCACCTGATTAAGCTTTTTAAACGCTTGCAAAATGAACAATCTACGGTGATAGATAGAATCAGGAGTGATAGAGGGACTGAATTTTTAAACACCGCTCTTATGACTTATCTAGATGATCAGGGAATCAAACATGAGTTGTCAGCTGCTAGATCCCCACAGCAAAATGGGGTGGCTGAAAGAAGGAACCGTACTTTAAAAGAAGCAGCCAGAACTATGATTTCTGATTCAAATGTTTCTCAAAGGCTTTGGGCAGAAGCAGTTAACACAGCTTTCTATACTCAAAACAGATCTATGATTAATAAACGATTCAACAAAACTCCATATGAGATCTGGAATGGCACAAAACCTGATATTTCATACTTCAAAATTTTTGGGTGCAAATGCTTTATCCACAACAATGGCAAAAATCATTTGACAGCCTTCGATGCCAAAGCAGACGAAGGAACTTTTATTGGTTTCTCAGCCGTTAGCAGAGCTTATCGAGTGTTCAATCAAAGATTACTAACGGTCGAGGAAACCATTCATGTTGTTTTTGATGAATCTACTCTTTGTACAGAAAAAACTCAAGGGAGCATAAATGATCTGAGTCATAGACTGGAAAACACAAATCTACAGGAAGAGAGTAACAGTGATCCATATCCTCCAAAGAAGGATGATCCAGTTCCCTCTACCGTGTGTGATCAAACAAGGCCAGAAGAGGATCCACCGGTTGATAACGATCCTCCTGCCAATGATGATCCAGTAAATGAGGACGTTCGTCAACCAATTGATGACAACCCTTTAGGGAATTATTTTAGGTGGAACAAAGATCATCCACCTGGGTTGGTCATAGGTGACCCTTCTGCTCCTCGAAAAACACGTGGTCAAATGATTAATGAATTCTTGCATGCAGCTTTCATATCTCAGGTAGAGCCCTAGAAGATAGATGAAGCTCTATCAGATGCCAGCTGGATTGAAGCTATGCAAGAAGAGTTGAATCAATTCACCCGCAAAAATGTTTGGCATCTAGTTCCTCGACCGAAAAATCAAAATGTGATTGGAACTAGATGGGTGTTTCGTAACAAGCTCGATGAACATGGCACTGTTGTGCGTAACAAAGCTCGACTTGTTGCCCAAGGATTCAGACAAGAAGAAGGCATAGACTTTGAGGAATCCTTCGCGCCAGTTGCAAGACTAGAAGCAATCCGCATCTTTCTTGCCTATGCAGCTTTCAAGGACTTTAAAGTTTATCAAATGGATGTCAAGTCTGCATTCCTCAATGGTCTACTTCAAGAAGAGGTGTACGTTGAACAACCACCAGGTTTTGTCAATCCTACTCATCCTCAATATATCTATAAACTTGACAAAGCCCTCTATGGATTAAAACAAGCACCGCGTGCATGGTATGATACATTACTAAAATTTTTACTGGAACATGATTTCCAAATTGGAACGGTCGATAAGACCTTGTTTAAATTTGTAAAAGGTAATCATGTGTTACTAGTACAAATTTATGTTGATGACATTATATTTGGGTCAACTAACCCCAAGTTGTGCTCAAAGTTCTCTAAGATGATGCAGGAGAAATTTGAAATGAGCATGATGGGCGAGCTAAACTTCTTTCTTGGATTGCAAGTAAAGCAACTTGAAACTGGAATATTTATCAATCAATCCAAGTATGCCAAGGAATTGGTAAAGAAGTTTGGAATGGAACAGTGCTCAACTGTATCTACCCCCATGAGTACATCAATCAAGCTTGATAAAGATGAAGGGGGAATCCCGGTCGAGGTAACAATGTATCGAGGCCTTATTGGCTCATTGCTTTATTTGACTGCCAGTCGACCGGATATCATGTATTCAGTTTGTTTATGTGCTAGATTTCAAGCAGCACCTAAGCAATCTCATTTCATTGCCGCCAAACGAATAATTAAATATATTAAAGGAACTACTAATGTGGGTCTTTGGTATCCCAAAGATTCAAATCTTAATCTTATTGGCTATTCAGATGCAGATTATGCAGGTTGTAGAATTGATCGCAAAAGTACAAGTGGCACATGTCAATTCCTTGGAGATAGACTAATTTCATGGTCAAGTAAGAAGCAGACATCAATTGCTACCTCGACCGCCGAAGCAGAATACCTTGCTGCTGGCAGCTGTTGTGCTCAAATACTCTGGATTCAACAGCAGCTTAATGATTATGGAATCCGGTCGAGAGAAGCTCCAATCTACTGTGACAATACAAGTGTCATAGCCATCACTCACAATCCAGTGATGCACTCTAGGACAAAGCACATTGATGTCAGGCATCACTTTATCCGAGATCATGTCTTAAAGAAGGAAATCAGGCTGGAATACATCTCTACCGATCAGCAAGCAGCAGACATATTCACCAAGCCTTTACCGGACGCTAAGTTTTCATATTTTCGAAATATTCTTGGCTTAGTAGATCTAAGTTAGTATGCATGTTTTTAGGGGGAATGATTGCCAGTATGACGTTAATAGCTTAGCTGTTACATTGCCATAAATATTGGCATATCATCCGCCTTTAGCTAGTCTCTGACAGGCTCCGTACTAGCAGCTTTGTGCTTTGAACCAAATGACATTAATTGGGCGCGGTGATTATACTCTTCAAAACTTTTTGAATTTCAAAAATACTTTTCATAACGTCACCCTATGGGACATATGTTCCTATATATACTTCTTTACACTTGTATATCAACCTTTCACCGTTGCTAAAGCTTTCATATTGCATTAAAAGTTCTATCGTATTACTATCAAGCTTTTGCTTACTCTCTGCTCGAGTTCTTATCTACAGCTATCATGTCGATCCAGAAGACTTGCCTTGCAATCAACTTTGATTCCGTTATTGAGGCAAACAATGCAGGAATCACTGAGGTCTTCACCATGCTTGAAGCCTCTGGAGAAATTTCTGGAAAGCAGCGCCATCTGCGATCTGCCTGTATTGAAGGATTTCTTTGCAACCGCTCAAATCGAGCATGGGACTGTCAAATGCTTGATCCGGAAAGAGTCCTACTCCTTCAATCAAAAGTTCTTCGCCAGCACATTTGATCTGCCCTCCAGGGGTTTGACAAAATGCGCGGATCTTCCCGATGGTAACTGCTCATACTAGTTGAAGGCGTTCTCAACCACTGATGCTCCGATCAAACTGCCGGCTCAAAAGACATCTCTTAAAGCTCCATTCAGGCTATTGACCAACATCGTGGCCAAGAATCTTCTTGCCAAGGCTGGATCATACGACAAGGTGACGATGGAGAAATTCCAATACATGGCTTGTATCGCCTCCAAAATCAACATCAACTGGTCAGACATATTGTTCACTACCTTATGTGAAATGATCAGGGAAAAAGGGCAATCCGAGGGATTTGCTCTGCAAATTTGCCACATCTTGAGCATCCTTGGAGTAGACTTCTCCAAGACTGAGCCTCTGCATCCCACCAAATGGCTCAACAAGTCTACAATCTTCAAATTTCTGAACAAGAAAGAGATTGCGGTCGACACTCTGCCTTCAACCGCAAGTGTTGTTGCTGTCACTCAACCGCTTTCAACAGTTTCGGTAGCGGCCAAACCAGCCCATACCAAGAAATCTGCCAAGCGTCAACTTATCATAGAGTCTGACTCTGAAGACGAATCACGTGAGAACGTTCCACTGATTCAAGCCTTCAGCAAGTCCTCTCCTTCTGTCTCCAAAGCAGCTGTGTCATCCACGCCTGCAGGTGAGAAGAAGAGGCAGCACAAGAAGTTAAAGTCTCTTTCTGGACTTGCTCCTACCGTTCCAACACCAATTCTGCCAACGGTTGAGACTACTACCACTGCTGCTACTACTGCTCCACGTCCTACCAAGGGTGTGATAATCAGGGAAGGTGCCTCATCAACTCCAAAGGTCACTCTCGCTGATCCCAAGGACAAAGGGAAAGGTGTGATGATCTACTCACCTAAGGCTCAACCAGCAGCTACTGTAGAGCTCAACTTGATCATCTCTCACGTTCTCCGCACTGTCAAGCGTCACCTGCAACGCTTTGACAGATGGCATCATTCCCGTACTCACCTGACGCTTGCTCAAATATTTCCTAAGTGGAAAGCTCTGAATGTTATTGAGCAAAAGATGCTTCTTTTTGCTGACACTGAAGACATCTTGGAGGCTCTGGGAAGAAGACAGCTCATCGACTTGAAGCTTCGAGGAAGCCTGTTATCTCTGTTGATTAATGAGCGTGTCAAGAACTTCAAATCCAAGAGTCCTACCGCCACCGATGACTTTGTGATTTTGACTGGACTACAGAATAGTCTACGTCAAATCACTCAACTACTTCAGCACTTCCAAGCTCTTAACAACGTAAAAACGACAGCTTCAGCAGCTTGTTTACAGGCTTATGGACTGGAAGCACATGTGATGATGAAGACTTTTCTTACCCAAGATCAGGGTGAAGAAGACGTCTCTGCTCTTACTCTTTCAGATGGGATTCTGACCGGTCTCATCACTGCTGACCTGTTTCAGTCATCCACTCTAGGATCGATTGTGGGAGCATCTTCATCGGTCGACCCCGCCTCAACCGCCGTCCAAGCAGTAATTCAACCGGAAGCAGCTGTGACTGCTCACTCATTTCCAACGACGATCGCTCACACCTCTCCCAGTCGTCCACAAGAGTCTTTCGAAGTGATTGAAAAAGAGATTCCTGTCACCTCTGTGACAGAGGCTCCTTGCAGCAGTGAAGCAGTAGTGCCCCCAACAGAGATACCAAGCACTATTGTATCACTTGCACCTCCAGAACAGCCAGTGACTGATGCTGACCCAGCACTTCAACCATCTCCATCTACTGAAAAGTTTGTGGAAGATCTCATAATGGATGAACCAAGTGCTGATCCTGCTACTCCACCAACCATCTTGGCTGCAGTCGAGACTCTTACATCTCCAACTGTACCACTATTGGAAGGTCCATCAGCTAGCTCTCCAGCCAGATCACCAGCACCACATCATCTTGAGTCTGGCCCGGTTTCACCAAGGAATGACCCACAGAGTCAAATGCTTCAGACTGATGACTCATTAATTGAATCCATGGCCGCAGCTCTGGATCACACTTTGATAAATAGGCTTCATGAGCTTATGCAAACAGTTCGATCCTTCTCACAAGACATCACAAACTCATCCTTATCGGTTGACAATTCACGCCAGACGATGATTCGGTATTTTGAGACCGTGTCTCGAGACCTTGCTCATCTGTCCAAAGAGATCACTGCCCATCATCGCACTCAAATCAAAACGCTCTCTACCGTCTCCGAACAAGTTGTCAGATCCGAAAACCGCCTTCATAGGCAGTTGAATGATCGGATGAACACTATGCAAGCTACTCTACTTGCTCAACTAGATGCAAAAATTGATACTATGCAAGCCTGCCTTGGCACTCAACTCACTGAGATCATCCTTCGACTCAACCAAGGTGATGCCAAAAAGGGGGAAGAAGAGCAACGAAGAGCAGCAGAAGCAAGAAGACGTGAGGAAGAAGCCGACAGAAGAAGAAGAGAAGGCGATAGGTCAGGAGGAGCCAGTTGGTTCAAAAGATGAACAACTTGTCTCTTCTTTACTTATCGCAGCTGCATCTCATTTTGTTTTTCTTCAGTATGTGTAATAAGAATGCTTATTGTAATTAATGAAATTCATTCTCTCAATGAAGTTCATTTTAATGCTTTCATATTGTTCTTGGAGCACTTAAGTTTTGTCATCACCAAAAAGGGGGAAATTGTTGAATCCGACATTTTGGTGATAACAAACAACAACTCATTGTATAGGAATGTGCTACCAATCCTTTGTATTTCAGGAATCTACTACAACTCCTACCGCAACCGTCTAAACCCTTCAAGTTATCTACCGGAAGCTTGTCAACCACCTTTGTCTCTCGACCGGTTACAGTCACAAGCCTATCGACTGGTTATTCAAACCAGCAGAGGATAAATCTCTCTACCGGTAGAAAGTCAACTGCTTATCAAGATATCTCAAGACAAATACTTGAGACAAGACGTTCTTTGCAAGATCTTTTATTAAAAGCAGAACCGGCGTATCAAAAGATCTGTTAACTCTTGCATCGAGACAACAGGTTGCACTAAAATGGCAAAAACGCAGAATGACTACAGATAAAGCATTCGACCGTTTATACCAGTTTTGGACTCTGGAAGTTGTCTGCATCTAAAGAAGTGTACGATCTTCATACAGAATCATCAACGCATTTATGAAGCATTAAATGTGCATTCAATGCAGCATCAGAACATTCAAAATAAAGACGTTGATGATTGACCTATATAAAGGGAAGATTGCTCAAGAAGTAGAAGAGAAGATAAGCAACTCGAAAAATCTCAATCAACTCAATCACTTGAATACTATCAGAAGTCCTTATCTGATATACTGAAGCAATACTTGAGCACACTTACAAGATCATTCACTTGCTGCTCAAATAAACCCTCGCCTACAGTTTACATATCTGATCTTCAAGGATCATCCTAGGGTTTCCAAGCCTCTCGACCGCTCTGCAGTTTGAGAAGCTCAACCGCACTGTACTCATTATTGAAGAGACTTGAAGCTACTCTGAAAGCTTCCACCAGTCTGATAAGAACTGAGAATCTTATCTGTGTAAATCTAGGAGTTTTGGATTAGGCATTGGATAAGTCCTAAGTCTGAAGTGGGTGTATTGCAAGACGTTGTAATAACCAAAGTCTTCTAGTGAATTTCTTCCTAAGTGGAAGAAGGGGAGACGTAGAAGGATTAAGCCTTCGAACTTTCATAAATCGTGCCTCAGTCTTTACTGCTATTTATCTTACATATTGCTCATACATTGTGTTATAAACTTTGCATCACTAAAACCTCTTAACTATTTCCGCACTATTTAAGTTGTTCAAACCGTTTTAGAAGTTGAGAAAACAGATTAAGTGAACTAAACTTCACTTGATCATTTTGAAAAGGAAGAAGAAAAATTTCAGAGTGTATTCACCCCCCCTCTACCCTCTGAACCGATCCCAACAGAGAGCGTGAGAGAATTGAAGGAACTCTCGAAGCAAATCGTGTTGATCTGGAAGACCAAACCATGCATATCTACATCAGTATCAATTGTTATGAATTAAGGTACACTTCTGATTCAGTTTACAGTTTTAATCTTGGTGATTTAACATGAAGATTCTGGATTTAAGTTTATATGGATATATTCTCCAACATTAAAACTCTAAATCTTTATTTCAAGTTAACAATAAAACTATAATCAAAACCAATTAATTAATTGAAATCCTTACATTATGGGTTGAGGCACAAACGTTTCTGGTGGCCCTTCTCACTCTCTTATGTACTCGGCTTGATCACGTTAATATAATAAATTGATTGTGTTTGCTTAAAAAAAAAAAGGGTACATCTTAGATTTTGTTTGGCTCATGCAGATAAAATCAATCAGCCAGTGAAGCTTATCCATTCATGTATTAACTATAATGCCTTATCCATTAGACGATGGGGAGTAGTTTTTCCTTTTCTATTTTTAGGCTTTAACCGACAACCTTTTTGTACATTTTTGTTGTCATAATAATGTTAATAATCAAAATAAATGCAACAAAGATATAAATAAATATGACAATAAAATGCATGCAAAATAATTAATAGCAAACACATCTCCAAGTTCAAGCCATATATATGATATATCATGGTAAAGTGTAAACGTGGCCTTTTCTCTGCCAGAATAATTAATATGCTTACTTTTTCTTTAAAAAAATTCTGGTTTAGAAAATGATAATATTTGTGTGATTAACAAAAAAAATTAATGAATTGAATTATTTACCTCTAATTAGTTAAAATTAGAATTTATACAATTATACCAATAAATTTGTTGGAGTATTTGCACGTACAAAGCACCTAACAATTCTTTTGTGCGCTTAGGTATACGAGGCAACAAATCTAACTATTTTCATCTAAACAGATGCAATTAGAGCCGTCAATTTAGGTTAGGCCGCCGAATTGATCCGGCCCGCCACACAATTTAAATGGGTTGGGTTAAAATTTTTTCAACCCAACAAAAGGTGGGCTTAGATGGGCCAACATGCCTAGGCCCACGACTCGCGCAGGTTGGCCCGTGGGCCTGGAAGATTAATAATTTGTTTTTATTTTTATTGTTATATATTTATTTTTTTTAATAAAAGTTGTGATTTTTTTTGTATTAATTAATTTATATAAAATTTACACACTTGAAATCAATAATTAAAATTTTTATTAATATGTTTCTATTAAAATTTATTTATGAAATTATATTTATAATTAATTATAATATTTTTTATTTATTTTTATTTGTCGTGATCCAACCCGCGGGCCGGCCCGCCTAACCCGCAACCCACCTTGGATTGGGTTGGGTTGGGTTGAGGATTTCCAGCCCGCTAAGATGGTGGGTCGGCCCGCCATCGACCCGCCAAAAATGGGTTTTTAGTGGACCAGCCCGCCCCGCCATGGGTTGGTCCGTTTGACAGCTCTAGGTGCAATGCATCATCTGTCTCTCGTATAGTATTTTTTTTTTTTCAAAAGCCGCCTGTTGTGGTGGGGTTAGGCGAACCCCTATCCGTTTATTAAAATAAAAAAAATGAAAAACAAGAGAGGGGACTAGACCAAAGCCTCTCGAAAATTACACGAGCTCAAAATAAATGCAAAAAACCAAATGAAACCAAAACTCAAAATAAATTTTTGAAGTTAACAAAATTGTTTTTATTTTAAATTTTAATTTTTTTTTAAAAGTGTTTTTATGATATCAAACGTTATTAAATATTATTGTGTATTGGTTGCATGACAGCCAACATAAAATGATATGCTCAATGCCCTATTAGCATTTGGGCACTAAAAATAAAATAAATAGTTAAAGTGTTTTTTTAAAAAAGAAAAATTCTATAATCAAACTTTGTTTAAAGTATCAAACCAAAAATTTATCAAATCAAAGTATCAAACAATGACCCTGCACGACAGATCCAAAATAGATACTACTCAAAACCTAAGTTCAGATTTAAGATCTTGTCCGATCGGATTAAACTAATTTCAGATGATGGGATAACGAGTTATTTGCATTCACCCCCTACATTTTTATTTTTCACATTAACCTTCCTCAGATGTCATCATGTCATAAATGCAAATGACCCATGGGATAATATAAATTATATAATCAAATCAATCCTGTAATAATAGTGTTTGTAACATCTAAAAATAAGTTATTATAGATTCTTAACAAATGTATTTTAATCCAGTTCAGCTTGGTTTCGATTTCACATGGACTTATACTCGTAATCAGGATAATTCAATTAACGTACAGGGGGAGTGTTTGATTTAATTACAAAGCATAGTACCTCGAATTGTCAGTCATGGATCAATGTCTATCTAAGCACAGGTTCTATTGAAAGGGGCTAAAAATTTTGCCTTCCTTTCGAAATCCCATTAAGGTTAATGTTTAAATTATTTCTATGATTTTCTTGTAAATGCTAATCAATCATAATCATGTTAAACTAAAAACTTTAGAAGTTAGAACATCGCATCGATTGAGAAAATGTGACAAAGGAATAAGATGAATATTCAAGAATGCAGCAAATTACAAATATGATATCACAATTCCAGGTCTGCATGTTTTGTGGTAAAAAAAAAAATTTGACTTCATATATAACTTGCAGTTACATGCTTCAATCACGCAATGGTGAACTACAGAATCCTAACTGGAGCTACATGCATTACCATCATATGGTTGGAAAATCTGCCTCTCACAAGTCGTATCTCACATTCCATTTTCCGTTCCCATCAGCATTGAAAGTCCAATTATTTTCTCTAATCTGAAAGTATGGAATCTGAGACAGACCAAATCAGACAATTTCAAGAGCTGAAAGTAAACCTTGCACAGAATACGTTTTCAGTTCACGGGAAGGATGAAAGCAAATTCCTGATTCTATTTCTGCCCATAACAAAAATCCAAAACATACTCCATTATCTCATCAGAATTAACTTTCTCAACATATCATTAATTCATTATATGAAGTCATCTGACCTAAACTCAAAGTTTACCATCACTATCGATGCGCAAAAGAGTAATGTTCTATCAATAGTCAACTTTCCACTCTCATCTAAAGCTTTCCCGCTACTTGAAATAGAAATAATGAGAGAGGGTGGGGTCAATCAATAAATCTAACTGCACAAGAAACAATGAGCATTGTTAGGCGCACATATAATTAGAAACCACAAAGTTTTATTTTGATTTTGACGTGTAGTTTGTTATTATTTGAAAAATTAGTGAAATCTCTGAGAACTTGTACAAGGTGTGGGCATCCAGAAATCATATTGCAAGTACAATACATCGAAGGCTGAAAATTTGGACTTTAAAATGCTTATTTTTTCGGGAGAGGATTGATTTTTGTGAGGACGGGGGGAGCAGGACGTGTGTGCATGTCAGATTTTCCTCGGGGATATTTGGAATCAACTAAAACAACCCCTCAAGCAATCTGTTTCCATCAATCCATCCCAGAAATCAGTGTCACAACAAGGATCCCTCTCCCACCTGGATTCCCTATTCCTAAGCAGCGTAATACTAGCAGAGATGTACGACGTCTCAATAGAATACAGAATCTCAGTTGTAAGCATAAAACTTAAAAATGGCAGTGTCATTCAGACTAAGTCAAGTCAAAAGATTCATTTTGCACTACTTCATCAGGAAATGGAAGGTCGATTGGCTAGTGGACTTGAATGTAAATCTACGCATACCTTGTCAACAGCATCACATCCGAACTTGAGTCGCAAATCTTGGTCTTTTTTAATATTGAAGATATTCCAACAAAATTCAGCTGCTCCACTGGAATTTATCTGTTTGAAAATTTGGAAACCAAGTTCCATCACGGCATCACACAAACAATTGTAAAACACTGCATCGTCATGAGTTGGGTGAGCAAAAGGACTGACCTCTCTAAACTCCTCATCAGTATCACATCGAGCCTTAATATTAAAGGTCAGCAACCCATTAGCAGTTACAGGATATTCCTTCTTTCCACGTAAATTAAAACGTAGCTTCCTATTCCTATTGTATTGAACTCCCACACCAATGCTGGCTGATAACTACACAAGCTAGCTAATATGTCAATAGGCAATTCTTCCACCAGAAAACATCCAATACCACTTCTCCACTTCATTTCCGGTGTTATTGATTCAAATGACATGAAAAAGAAGACGTACATCAGGAAAGAAATGTCTAATCATCGCACATAGGTAAGTAGGAGCTCCAATCCTCGTGTCTAGCTCCCCATTAAGCTTTCAATGCGAAAGCCCGCCCATGCATTGGAAGTTCAAATAATGTCAGTAGAGAATAAAACAATACAAGAAGAATCCCACCAAATATGCAAAGCAAGAAACAGAAAAATTGATGCTCAAACATGAGAATTACTCAATCACTACATTCAGCCGCATAACCTATAGTATACAACACAACCGAAAGCTGAAATTATTCCGACATCCTAATTTCGACATAAATCGAAATAATCAAGCATAAACTAAATAAAAGCAGCCCAAAAATATATATATATACAAAAGGAAAGAAGAAAAAAAACCACACACAAAAAAAAGAAAAGAATTGGATAATACTTGGCAGAAAGTGCTGGAGGCGATGGGGAACTTTTCCTTGGCGTGGAATCTGAGGGATTTGGAATCTCCGCCATACCTAAGCGACGTCTCCATTTCTTCTCACAAATCCAAATCCTCCCTCCAGCAAATGACTTCGGATTAGAAACCCTAGACCACGTAATACAGATTACAGTACAGTGTTCAGTTTCATTAGCATGGTTCCCCTTCAAGTTATATTATCATCTAATTTCTTTTTTTTTTTTTAATTATTGGAAGCCATTTTTAATATATTCAATTAAATTAAAATCTATAAAATTGAATTTTCAGTTGTTACTCGACGTAAGTTAGCTATATACAAATTTCGAAGTGGTTTAGATGATGATTTGTAACTTTTTATGGATTATAATATTTGATGTTATATTTCAATAATTAAGACAATCAAATTAAAAAAATTTAAATCATGTTTAAACACATGTTATTAGAGAAATTACACTATTATATTGGGTGGACAAGAGTTTTAAGTGTTGTAAATGGCGGTGGCGTGACGGTTAGCGATTATCTACCGCTTAAATATCGTCTGGACTGTTGACTTATTTTTATTAGTTTATATATATAATTACGTGTAGTCACAGACTTATACAACATATGCATAAATTAAATGATGTTTATGCATAAATGAAATTGATACATCATAAAATAATTTATATAAATTGCAAATAAAAATATATAAATAAACTGTAAAAATAAAAATAAAAAATTAGACAATAGTTTATTATAAATACAATATCCAAAAGCTAACCTAGTGGGCTGAAGGTGGGATGACAGGCGGCAATGGTGTGGATAGTACAAGGAGAAAGAGAGCCCAAAATTTCGAAATTTCGTTGAGGTAAAATTAAGAAGTATTTTTTAAAAGTTTTTTTAAACACTATCCAAATACAAATAATTATAACTTTTTAGAACCATTTAGAACACTGGTTTAAACAACATTGCTAGCCAAATATAATGCTAAAAATACTGATGAATTGAAATCATCAATATTTTTGTTTGGGCATCATGACATGTTAAATGCATGTTAATTTGTATTTTATATATTATATTTTTTAAGTGATGATAAAAGATTATCATATATGAATTATAAATCTATAAATATAACATAATATAATTTTAATTCTTCATAAAATTTAAAACCAAATAATTAAAAATTTGAGAGGATTGTTGATTTGTAATTCACTTGGAGTTGTTTAGAACCACCACAAATTTGAGTAAAATACAACGAAGTTTGTGCTCATTTCTCACTCGCTCATTTCTCTCTTCCCTCTCGTTTCTAGCTTCTTTTAGTCGGCTTTTAGAGCTTTCTAGGCGTTCTACTGGAGGGCCGGTAGTAGCGGAATTGTGCATAAGTTTTGAGGCAGTCGTCATCAGCGGGCTGACTAAAGATGCAATTATAACTTTGGATCCCTATATAGATTAGGAGTATGTAGTATTTTAGTTAATGCTTTTAGAGCATTATAACTGACATAGTGTCTATGTGTTTATAGGCTTGGATTAGAGAGCAAGATTTTCTATGTTGCTCAATACTGAGATTAAGGTACGAACGTATTATCCGAGATACCAGGTTGAATATACATGTATTATGTTGCATGTTTTATGTGGCATTTTATATGTATTGACATTATGCGGCATGCATGTACACGTTGAGCTTTATGCCTTGTTTTGCATAGCTTGTAGTAGGGGTCGCTCAACCCCGTATTTTAGTGGATGGATTTCCATGGGCTTGGATCCGTTTATATCCACAGTTATCTAATGATATGGGAGTCACCTCCTGATGCGACGGCCCAGCGTGCTACATATCATGACGTCTTTATTGAGCAGTATTCTGGATAGGTTTTCTAGTACCCTTCATATTGCATGTGCATGCATGGTTTATGTATATTCGTACTTCTGTGCTGAGCGTTTTATGCACACGTCCAGAATATTTTTGTGTTGGACACCCTATTCGATGAGGCAGGACTTAGGTTGGACGGACCAGGTAGGAGCGATCGTTGAACTGGAGTGGTTGCGTGGTGGTCCTATTTCTATTTCAGGTTGTTAGATTTGACTTTAGTACCTTCCGTTCGATGGGGTTATATAATATTTTATTTAACCCAAGTTGTTCTGCTGGTGTATATTTATTTATGATTTAAGTTTCCGCTGGTTTTGTTAATTTTGATTTAAGACTAATTTGCATGCTTAATCTCTGATTATTAGTAATTTCGAGTTGAGTCACTACATTTATTGGTATCAAAGCATGCATTGAATTTGGGATCTAGTAGACCATTTTGGGATAACCTCTGTTACCTTTGACAAGATGGTCGATTAAGATGAGAGTTTTGGGAGTATAGGTGGATGCTGGGGTGACAAGAAGAGAATTTGCGAGTGAAATGGGGAGTGATGAGAATCAAAAACTTGAAAATGGATTCTCTGAAAAACCATTAAGCCTATGGACCCGGAGGAGTTTAGAAGGCAAGGACACATGGTCATAGATTTCATTGCTGATTATTACAAGAATGTGGAGAAATATCACCTACTCACCTCGGTCGCCTCCTGCCCACCTCTGCTACTTGAGGCGAAGGCAGGAGGCGGCCATCCAAGACAACCATTTAGAACACTGGTTCTAAACAAGATTGCTAGCCAAATATAATGCTAAAAATAATGATGAATTGAAATCATCAATATTTTTGTTTGGACATCATGACTTGTTAAATGCATGTTAATTTGTATTTTTATATTTTATATTTTTTAAGTGATGATAAAAGATTATCATATATGAATTATAAATCTATAAATATAACATAATATAATTGTAATTCTTCATAAAATTTAAAGCCAAATAGTAGATGAAGCAATGATATACAATCAATTAATGTCCCATCCAAACGGTGCCTAGTGTAGTGTGCAAGTTTAATATATTAAATTAAAATCGAATTATCATGTCGAAACAAAATTTTTTTGCCAACGGATACAACGAAGTCTGTGTGAAATTCTAAATAATGTAAATCTTTTTGGACCTCAACTATATATCGATAACTTCAAGAAGATCATCGACTTCCTGTCTCAAGACTGAAATCTTCTGCTGGATCGAGGCGACACGGTTTTCGATCTCTCGTCCCCCAGATTTCTTCTCGTAGGAGTCAGTTACGGTGGAGTGTTTCAACATCAGCTTCTCTTGCAATTCCTTCTCCTTGGATACGAGCTCGTCCACCTTATATATTAACAGAAAAAATATTACAAGACTTTGAAACCAGAATCACCTTGCTCTAAACACTTTCCAACCAGATATTTGGATGCTATGCGAAAAATGACAGTAATTGGTGAAAACTGAAAACATGAGTCGCTCCGATGCTACCATAATCTTACTTCCAGACTGAGGAAACCAATGAGATGCTCACTTTTGAGCAGAAAGGTAGCGCAAAAAAACAATTTGTTGCACTAACGAAAAGGGCTTGTTCCTTTTCCTTTTTACCCAACAGAATTGCAGGAACTTGGTTTTTCTCCAAAGAAGAAATAAGTTGACAAGCACATAGAAGGAAAAATTACCGGTTTGTCACCTTTATTAACCTGCAACTACAGTTGGCAATGTTTATGGAACTCTTCGGCGAGAGGAATACAAGAAACCACATAGATAGCCTATACATGACTACTCGTGGTCTCGTCTATTTTGTTATTCAACATAAACAACACTTGCATACTTGGATTTCCCTCCTACAATTTGGGTTTTTGTTTTCTTAAATTTCAAGAACTAATCGGTAAATTCAAGTAAATGAAGTAAAAGGATAGGAAATGAACCTTTGGAAGTATTTGAGCAGCCTGAGAAGAAGACTGCAAAAACAACAACAATGGTTTCAACTCCTTAGATAGCTCCTTAAGTGTACCGTCAGCAGCTTTGCGTGCTGCTTTGCAAGTCTGAACATCGCCAGTCCTCGAAAGATCACGCAATGATGCTTCGAGCTTGTCATGAATAATCAAACATCGGTTCATAACATTCTGGAACTGCTGAATTGCAGTTTGGACCTGTACAGCTTTTCAGATTAGCTAATGCTCTTCTTTTAAATGATGATATAATTCAACATTTTTCCATCCAATTGTAGAAAACAAAAAGGAAATAATGGCATACCTCATCCCACTGCAGCTTTGAAAGATAAGAAGCAGATGACTTAGAGATTGTCAAGTCTGCACGTGCATATACTATACATGCAACAAAGAAGAGGAAAAACCCAAAAACCAGCATCATTGGCTCCCTAAGCAAGGAAAGATTGCTGAATTGGTAGGAGACCTGAGGCAAAAAATTATACACATTAGCTTGCTCCAGAAGCAAAGTAGCTGCAAGCCTGCAACTTATAAGTCAATGTAATGGTCCTTCATCATGGATTGCGTTATGAGACTATTGATTGGATCATCATTCAGATCCATAATGCTTTTTACCGAGTGAGATTTACGGTTTTTTCAACCTACTTTGATATTTGGATTTGAGGCTCATCATGAGAGAAGCTATCCACGTCTGAGACACTTTTTTGGGGGGGAATTTCAGATTATTTCTTTTATTCTCCAAGATAGTCTTATTATACAAGAGTCCCTTTCGAACTAAAATAAACTTAAATCTTAAAAATAAAAATTATTGGCTTTCTAGAAGCAAAGCTTCCTAGTTGCCTGCCGGCTGCCTCCACAGTGAAGCTTCCACACACTATATAACAGAACTCAACCATCTATCTATATCTGTTAACTGATAAAACAAATCCAAGTATCCAACAGTATATTCTTCTACCGTTAACAATAAAGAACAAGGTAAATTAGAAATAAATAATAAATCACTAAACTTTAGTCTGTTTATCTTGTGCTTGCATAGTGTCGTGACTCATCACACATCATCAAACCCTTGAGATCATGTTCGTCCTCAAACAAGAATTAAGGGTAAGGCTATGCCAACACAGTCGCATCCTCCCTCACATCTACTGGTGTTATTTCTCCAATCCCTCCAACCAAAATAGTTCCTTGCGGCTATGCCTTGGCCTGTAGACCCATTGCAATAGTAGCACAGCCTTTTTATCCTTCGTTCTTCCATTTCTGGGCTGCTCAATTTCTTCACGAATTGGGTTTCTATTCTCCTACGGATAGGGGTGGGCACCGGTTGGGTTTTTTTGACATTCTGGTTCTTCGTATCAGATACCCAATTATTTGGATAGTAAATTTCTTTTACAGCCGAACCCGGTTCGGTGTTTAGCATACCTGACCAAGTCGGGTACCTGAATATTATCAACACCCTCTAGTTTTTACCAACTTTTTTTTTTTCAAGGATACATTTTTTCTAATAGTGGTGGGCACGCCATCAAAATGAAATTCTATGAACTCCACCTTTAACGGGTCAATCGAGGATCATAGCATAATATAAAATCATATTCATTTTTTTCAATTATCATATTCATTTTTCAAGTATCATCGGTCAAGTGAAAAAACGAATATGATAAGCATTGGGGGTCAAGTGAAAAACTAAAATGATTTTATATTATGCCATGATACTTGATCTACATCATAAATTGGAGTTCGTAGAGTTTTTCTTGTTTTTTTTTTCACAAAGAGTTCATAGAGTTTACTTTAACATAAAGTATAACAATATTGGAAAAAATGTGGTCGTGAAAGAATAGATGAGAGATGACCTTTATGAGTTATTTAATGATTATCAATTAAGGTATTGCCATATACTTAAAAGGAACTTCTAAAAATCTATAGGTTATTCATCAAATTGTTCCATACATTACCTGATACATATTTCTAAAACATGCTCGAGTGAGGTGGAGGATGATTCTGAGATGGCAATTAGATTATCCTTTACAAAGAACGCCCTATACAAAAGTTTTCTTCCAACACTACTACTCTTAGATAAATTTAGATTTTAAAGATAAAAAATGACTTATCTACTTCTATCATCTATCCTCACCCCATGTTTATATAGTGCACACGTAAATTAACAAATAAAATGCAAAAGTAAATAATTAACGCAGAAATTCAAATAAACTTGAGTTCATTAATCTTGGGCTTGCATTGCGAAAAGTTATATGATAGGTTAGAAATGTTGTGACGTAAACAAAAAAGGTTAGATAATATAACGACCAACTAAAAATGAGAACAAATATGTCATCATTGTTTCTTTGACAGTTAATTTGAAATGTTGATGAAGAGAAAAGTGAAATAACAAAATGATCGCTTAAAAAGGAAAATTTTTCATTATTTGCATTAGGATAATTTGAATTTTGCAATATGAAATAATGCAATTGAAAAAAATTCTCAAAAAGAAAAAAGAAAAAAGAAAGAAGCAAAACTCAAAAAATACTTTATCCAGAGCTCAAGGATTCCAACTCATCCCCATCTAATTTGAGAATAGACTTGGTTTAGAAATTTTCGATACGGAATGTGTAATAACAAAGATTTTTCTACTATGCAATTAATTTATCATTTGAAGTTCATAGTGACCCCATCTAATTTAAGACTAGAGTTTGGTTTGACAATGATATAGCATTTAATAATCATATATGCAAACTAGTGAAATAATCATTGCATGGTATATCTATTTCAGGCATCTATTGATGCTAAATGCAATTTAGCATCACAAATTTAGGATATGCAACAACCTAATACCAGAAAAGTGTGAGAACATAATAATGACTTCTCAAAAACGAAAGGGACGATTGATTTTACAAGTCAGGAATGAGTTGAGCATCGCCAATAGACTAGTTAGCTCTTGCCACTAGATTTCCTAAATTGTTCTTTTACTATCCGCAGTTAACAAGGATGGTCTAAATAATCACAAATTGCAAAAGTACCCCTTTAGTTTATGTGGATTTCATTAACAATAAAAATTCTTAGGGGTTATGTTCTGTACGATTGATTTGATTACGGTTAGCTCCTTAACCTATGTTCATGTCTTTTATTTGCTTGCCCATCAAACATTCAACTAGTGATAGTAAAACCTCGGTCGCCTGAAAACAAATCCCTTCTCACACCAGTGATAGGGAATCCATTATTGAACAGTACCCGTGATAACACATGGGAATTACAAAACGACCATTGCCCTAACCTAATCAAATCACTTCATCCCCTCTTTCCTGCCTAGAGGAGTTGAAACGGGCTGGCAGAGCGGGCCAACCCACAACATGTCGCAACCCACCACTAAAGGGGCCGGGCCGGCCCACCTTTAAGGCGGGTTGCGAAAACACCAACCCAACCCATCAATTTTAGGTGGCGGGACAGACCAACCTGACAGGCTTACGTGTAATTTGGCGAGCCAACCTGCAACCCACCGCAACCCACCATTAGGCGGGGCGGGGCGGAGCGGCCCCATTTTTTAGGCGGGTTGGGAAATTGTCGACCCAACCTACCTATTTTGTATGGCGGGGCAGGGCGAGCCTAGCCCGTTTTGACACCTTTGTTCCTGCCCAGTTGATAGCTGCACATGGAAAGAATCATCTCCAATTAAAGCACGGAGACTCGAAATCGAAGGGGAAAATGGAGATTTTAAGATTTGGAGAAGAAAGTAGACTCGTAGTCATTATATCGTTTGTGGTTGAAACCATTTCTTGTCTTTCTTCCATGAGGTCTTCTTTTTCGCACACTTTTTTTCTTCTTTTTTTTTTGACAAAAACCAATATTATATTATATATATAAAATAAAAAAGATCACATGATAATTAACAAAAACGGATAAGAAATCCGCAAATGGAACCCTTAGTACCCACTCAATTTCAACAAAATATAACACTCCAAGCTCTGACTAAATCTAGAGTTGATAATATAGCAATCTCTTTATGATTTCTAATCCAAGCAGAGGCCTTTAGTTTGATTTTTTCCCAACACATAACTCCCGATCCAGCTTTATCTTCAAATTTCTCTTGTTCCTCTCCAGCCAAACGTGTCATCAAATACAATGAATCACCACCGTCCAAAGTAGTCTCCCCTTCCTACCAAGTTCACTCCCTAGATCTTCTGCAAATAAATCCTTCGTTGACCTCAGAGTTACCCACAAGAAAGCCAACTCCGCCAGAGCCCTTTACCAAAGGCCACTGATGGAAGGACAATTAATGAAAATCTCCACCACCACTTTCCTAGAGGAGCCCTATCCCTTAAACCAATATTCCCAATACCCAGACCGCCTTTTTTCCTTCGGTGTACAAACCTTATCCCAAGCCACCCAATGACCATGTGAATCTCCGTCAACTCCTTCCCAAAGTAAATCTCTCATAATCCTTTCCATAACATCCGCTACACCTTTTGGTACTCTAAATAGAGACATGAAATACATCGGCAAAGCATTCAACACTGCTGAAATTAATGTCAGTCTACCCTCTCTGCACAAAAATACCTTCTTCCAACTTGCTAATTTCTTTGACATCTTAGACAACACTGATTCCCAAAACGATAATTTCAGTGAATTACCTCCCAATGGAATATTTGGATCCCCAAATATTTAATAGGCCAAGAACCTCTCCCACAACCAATTTCTGCCACCAAGTCAACCATCTCTTCTTTTTCACAATTAAGTCCCATCGAGGCACTCTTCTCTAATCGCCAAGAATCTCTCCCACAACCAATTTCTGCCACCAAGTCAACCACCGCTTCTTTTTCAAAATTAAGTCCCATCAAGGCACTCGTTTCTAAATTAATCTTCAGGGCTGACATTCGACAAAATGATTTTAGAATTTCCACCAAAAAACGCAAATGTTCAGCTTCCTTAACAAAAAAAAACAGTTTATCATCCGCAAATTGAATGTGAGAAATCTCCACCCTCTCTCTACCAACATGCACTCCCCTGATGCGCTCCAAAGACTTCGTCTTATCAACCAACCTGCCCATCACATCAGCCACCAAATTAAACAAAAAGGGTGACAGCGGATCACCTTGCCTGAGCCCCTTTAAACTTTCCACGGGTCTTCCATTTATAAAAACCGAGAATGAAACGTTCAAGACTCAACCCTGAATCCACTTTCTCCACCTTTCCCCAAAACCCTTCTTAAATAACACAAAGTACAAGAATTTCCAATCAACATTATCGTACGCCTTCTCGAAGTCCACTTTAAACACCCACCCTTTCTTCCTTTTAACTCTCATCTCCTCGACCACTTCACTAGCTATGAGACAACAATCTAAGATTTGTCTGCCTTCAATGAATGCACTTGAGTTTTTAGGCACCCCTAAGTTTGTGTTGCTTATTTGTGTTAATATGGTTTTCTGCAGAGGGCATTTGGTGTCACATTCTTTTCCAATAAATCTCGAACTTTATCCTTCTCCAAGTGAGCTCAACAAAGAAGCAGGGCTGTTGGGCATGGAGAATTTGTTTGGTCTCAGGTATAGGAGGAGCTTAGGGAAACATTAGGGGAAGGTAAGAAGGGCCTTTTGGTCTTAACATATTAAATAAATAAGTTATCATTCCCTGTCAAAAATTATACCAAACAAAACATATTTTATCTCAATGATCGATATATTATGTATTCTTACTTATAATTTTGTTATCACCCAAATTACTTATCATTCAATGATCACATCCTACGAACCAAGTGCAGCCTTAAGATACAAAGAGTCCAATCCGTAAGATGAAAATAACATTTCTTTACCATTTGATGCCTCTTCTTCACAACGGTTTCAAGAATTCTAGTTGTGACTTGGTTTTTTTGTAATCATAGTAAATTACTAACACTATTTTTTTTTTTAACCAACAAAATTGAAAACAGGCATATAACTGCAAAATACCTGAAAATATTGATTGTGCTCAGGCACAGCATTTTTCTTTTCTAATACTACAACTGGTCTGCCAACCATATCCAGATGGGAGAATTTTGTCTGCACCACCTCACAAAATAATAAATAGCATCAGAGACATAATTACCCACTTAGAGGGACAATATGAGAACTTAACCACAGTTCTGTCACCTCTTGAGACTGTTGTTTGATAGGAAACGGAACGGACACAGAAATATCATTTGACCCCTCTGGCAAAACAATCTGAAATTAAAGAATGGAGATATAGTTATGGGCCTTCTACCAGGGGGAAAAACTTTAAGTAACAAAAACTGTCCGTAAACACCTCTAAAAGAGGAGATGATAGTAGTTAAGTTGAAATACAGTGCATCAAGCATTCAAGCTAATCACAACATTTACACCTAATCCACCATCGCTCTTCATCCAAATAAATTTGGACAAGCACAAACAAATGAAAGTGCACTCTGCCAAAATCAGGACAACCGAAACAGGATAAACAGCATGACACTCTAATCGGTGAAAAAATTTGGTTTTCTTCATTTCCGAGACAATATGAAGCCTAGGTAGCTAAGCCTTATCCAGCATATTTGACACAAATTGAGAGTATCAATAGAAACTTAACCTTTACAGTAAGATTTTCAATAACCACTTCATTCATAGGGCAACCAAAGGAAATGTCAAGGACACGTTTTCCCTCGGAAAGAAACAAGAAATCTTGAAGCGGCAAGCCATATCCAATAGTGAAAGAAGATCTCCAACCACCAAACATCGGATACCTAGGTTCAATTTCCAATAGTGTCTGCAATTGGGAAAAAATGGCTAACCATAGAAAGAAACAATATGGAAAAGCTTATACCAAGAGATTCGAGAAGCACCTTTGCTGAATCACTCCATACATTAGATGTGGAAATATTTCCTATCTCATCCCTATAATAAATGGAATGAGCTCTTGGCGGTAACTTGGCAACAAGATTTCGGAACGATGATGCCCCTCTTACATGGGGTTGTTGGGCCTGATAGTCGAGTCTGCAATTATAAAAAATAACGATAGAATAAAAACTTGGGAGTCCATTAAAATAGAAGAAATGGGATTGCTACGAAAAGTGAGACAGTTCTACCTTGAAAACTCCCCAGTGATCACAGCACCAGCATGTACAAGGTTATAGCTTTCAGTGACTTGCACATTTCCCCAATGGGAAATCTCTATCTCACGTACCAACTCTCGAGCAACAGAAAATGGGTGGTTGTTAACATAGTGAACCGTTATTGGTATGTTTGAGAAAGGAGCAATGTTCTCATAAGGACCATATTTTATTTCTGAACCAGAAAACTTGGAATTATCCAACTTAGTATATGATTCAACTTTTGGTTCTGGTAATTTAACAGTAAGTAACTGAACATTAACCGCATAAGGGGAGAAGAAACTTGCACTCTCCTCAAAGGAAACAAGCTGAAAATCAGCCTGTGTAATTTTTTCAGGAAATGGTTTCACTATATGAGTATATACAGCTTTGACCTCCAAAGTCAAGCTTCCTCCCTTCAGCAGTTCCTTGGGTAATGAGACAGAGTACCAAGTCAACTCTGGATTCACTCCCTCAGGATTTACAGGTTTAAGAGGAACGCTATCAAAAGAACCTTTTGCTTTTCCTTTCCCTTCACCAATTGACGCCGTCAAAAATGCCAAGCTTTTTGCTTGCTTTTCAGTGAAAGACAATAAAACCTCCGACACTGAGTCATCGCCCTTATTTTCTACCTGGCAAACAACAGCAAACCAAACAAAATAAATATTGATAGCCCCTTAAATGAACTAACTGCATCTTTGATTGATCACTAAAACAACAACCTATCTCACGACACAAAAACTTGAAGCGAAAAAAACAACCTTCAGCGATGTAGTGCTCCGCACAATCTGTGATGTTAAATCAATCTGCACCAGAAGATCACTCAGATTTAGACAGACAGAATGGACAAAATTCAAAAACCACATTACCGCATAGCATAACGCAAAAATTCCAAATGACCCCAGGAAAAAATCAACATAGAATTATCAGTTTTAAACAAAACCCACAATTCACCACCCAGGCCACAGACGAAATGCTCATATTCTAAGGCTTGTTCTTATACAGGATTCAAAATGAAAATTTTCACATAAATACACGAGATTCAAGAAGGAAAATAAAATTAAAGATAATAAGGCATCAAGCAACGCAAATGAACCCAAATGTATCCAAATCTAATAACCCAACAAAAATCCCCAAAAAAAAGAAAATTCAGAATCAAACTTTTACCTTGCGATCGAGCTGGGAGATTACAAGGCTGGAGACGGCCGCTGAGAAAAGCATGCAGAATCCAAGAAGCATGAACAACAACAGATCAAAGCGAAATCGCTTCATTTTGGGTCGGTCGCAGAAATAATTTCACAGTCACGAGTAGGTAATGAACCGAGGAGATCTGGGACTGATGACTTTGGTGAGGTTTTTAGGATTACATGTGTCGCATTGCAGCCATACAAGTCGCTGCAGGAATAAACACGATTTTATGTGTTTTCTAATGAATGATCATTTTTTGTCGTTTTTATGATCTTTTGCGTGCAACAAATAGGGACCCAATCTCGCGTTGAATTCGACCCGGCGAAGCGGGTTTACATCCGGGCAAACAGGTCTACTTGAGGGTCTGGGGTGGATTTTGGTTTGACCGGGTCCAATCCGTCAAAAATATATATATTAATATATATAAATATAATATATATATATATATATATATATATAGGTTTAAATTCTTAGGCCATAACATTGATAAATGAAATATTATTACTATTCAAAGAAGTATAGAATTTGGTAATAAATTTTCCGACATTATTACTGATAAAACACAATTACAGAGATTTTTAGGTAGTTTAAATTATATATCTGCCAATATTAAAAATTTATCCAATAATACTGCTATTTTATATGATAAGCTTAAGAAAAATCATTCCCCATGGACAGAACAACATACTAATTCTGTAAGAAGAATTAAGAAAAAGATTAAGGTTGCGTTTACTTGCTATGATAAGTATATGATTATATTAATAATCATATGCAATCACATGTTTACTTGTTTTTTGAGGGCCCGTATTAACTCATAAAGCTCATCCATAGTTACCTAATTTAAACTTTAAACTTTGATGACTTATCACAAATAAATGGTGTGATAAATAATCATTAGTTTCTAATAGAAAAAAATTACACTAATATCCTTAATTTACTTCCCAAAAATATAATATATGAAAATCTCATTTAAAAAAATTATATAACATGGATATAAATTTCAAATACTTTAAGATATATTAATACAATTCATTTGATTTAAATATATGAAAGATCCATTTAAAAATTATAAAAATGAAAAAAATTCTAATAATTTAATATATGATTAATACATTTCATTAGATTTTATCCTTATTCATGGGGAAAATTTTTTTTAACTCAATTTATTAATTTTTGTTTTTAAAATAAGTAATATTTATACTCAATAATTTTAGTCAATTAAAATATTTTACATGTGGATTAATAATAATTTACATTAAAAATCATATTCTCAATTTTACAAATAAAAACTAAAAATAAGATTATATAATATACACAAAGGACAAAATTGTAACTCGTCATTTAATCATAGTATCAATCACAAAATTGATCCATTAAAGTAAACATGTGATTGTTTATGCATCATTATTTGACATCCTATAAAACTAGTTTAATAGTCTTAGTATTATTTATCTATATATAATTAATCTCAGTAAGTAAACACAGCCTAAACATATTCCTTGCTTAATGATTTCTAATCCAGGCTGGAAAAAAATTGAAACAACTTGGTCAATTTTGTGATCAATTTGGGATTGATATCCCTAAAAAGAAATGCCAAAAATCTTTTGATAAACCTTATAAGAAGAAATATTTGTCTGAAAGGCAAAAAAATGAAAAAACAAAATCGAAGAGATTATAGAGAAACTCGGAAAACTGAGAAAAGGAGACAATTTATGAAAATAAAAAAACATCAAAAATCTTTGATTACTTGCCATAAAATGTGGTAAGCCTGGTCATTATGCCAATCAATACTGGGTTAAAGAAAAAATTAAAAATCTTGATCTTGATGATGATATTAAGAATACTTTATGAGAAATTGTCATGAAAAATTATTTTGAAAATTATGATTACAGTTATAATACTATTGATAATGATGACAATGATTCTTTAAATTCTTCAGATTGCGATGCTTGTCTTCAAGGACAGTCTTCTACTTGTTGTAATCATATTAGTGATAATGATGAATTTTATAAATTAAAATCTCAATTTGAAGACTTGAGTATTAATGTTTTATCTGACGATAAAATCATTGAATTTTTAAAATTAATAAAAGATCCTAATATTCGTACTTCTATTATTGATCATATTGATAGTCAAACATCTACTAGTTATATAAATCTTTTACAAAATGATCAATTTTATTCTTTAAAAGAAGTAAAAAAACTTTTAAAATAAAAACATAATATTAGTACTCCTGTGACTTTAAAAAATCTCAAGACTGAGATTGATCAACTTAAACAACAAGTTATAACTTTACAACATGATAATATTCGCTTTAATAAAATACTTTCTGATCTAGAAGTTCCTAAGTTAGAAAATTCTTCTAACAATATTTCAGATGAAGAACAACATTTATATGTTCTTAATAAAATCAAATCTCAAAAGTGGTATACTAAAATAACTTCATTAATCGACAACAATTATAAAAGAGAATTTATTACAAAAGGGTTGACCCCGAAGAAAACCCCATCCCAAATGAGTCAGAGGCCCATTGGCTCATGCGGCGGTTAAATCGAGGGATGTGCACGAGTAGGCAGGGACCTGAGGGAGGGAACAACATGGTCCAACCCCCAGAGCATACCCCCAAATATTTCAATGAGAAATATGCTCTACACGAGGATCGAACCCGCAACGCTGGGGAATTTCTTCCCACGTCACCCCAGGCCTTACCAACTCGCCTATGCCCATGTGGTGCAGACTTAAATGTTATTCAAGAAGGTATAATACCTTCAAAATATTTTCATAAAACATCTCACTCTTTATCTCATGCAGGAGGTGAAAAATTACTGATAAATTATAAATTACCAAAAGCGTATATTTGTAAAGATAAAACTTGTATTAAAACAAGTTTTTTCTTAATAAAAAATCTTTCCACTCAGATTATTCTTGGATTACCTTTTTTTTATAAGATTTATCCTATTATCTCTATAAATCCAACAGGTATCACTGGTACTTATGAAAGTAAGAATATTCATTTCCAGTTTATAACTAAACCTTATTTAAAAAATTTAAATTCTATACAAGATCATATTGATAGAAAAATATTTCATATTAATTCTTTAAAAAAAGAAATTAATTCTTTAACTATGACACTTTAAAAAATCCTAAATTGCAAGATAAAATCAAATTACTTCATAATCAATTTTCTTTAAAAATTTGTAATGATTTTCCTAATGCTTTTTGGAATCTTAAGAAACATATTGTTTCTCTTCCTTATGAAGAAAATTTTGATGAAAAGAATATTCCCACTAAGGCGCGCCCTTGTCAAATGAACTCCGAATATTTAGAATTATGTAAAAAAGAGATTAAATCTCTATTAGATAAAATATTAATAACTCCTTCTCAATCTCCTTGGTCTTGCACTGCTTTTTATGTTAATAAACATTCTGAGATTGAAAGAGGTGTTCCTCGACTTGTTACTAATTATAAACCGTTGAATAAAGTTCTAAAATGTATTAGACATCTTATTCCTAATAAGAAGGATCTTCTTGATAGATTATTACATTCTTAATATTTTTTAAATTTGATTTAAAGTCGGAATTTTGGCAAATTCAAATTAATAAGGATGATAGATATAAAACTGCTTTTAATGTTCCAATAGGACATTATGAATGAAATGTTATGCCTTTTGGTTTAAAAAATGCTCCTTCAGAATTTCAACAAATTATGAATGATATTTTTACTCCTTATAGTGATTTCATTATTGTTTACATAGATGATATTTTGATATTTTCGAAAAATATTGAGACTCATTTTAAACATTTAAATATATTTAAAACTCTCGTCATTCAAAATGAATTAGTTATTTTTAAACCTAAAATGGTTTTATTTCAAACTAATATTAAATTCTTAGGCCATAACATTGATAAAGGAAATATTATTCTTATTCAAAGAAGTGTAGAATTTGGTAATAAATTTCCCGACATTATTACTGATAAAACACAATTACAGAGATTTTTAGATAGTTTAAATTATATATCTGCCTATATTAAAAATTTATCCAATGATACTGCTATTTTATATGATAGGCTTAAGAAAAATCCTTCCCCATGGACAGAACAACATACTAATTCTGTAAGAAGAATTAAGGAAAAGATTAAACATATTCCTTGCTTAATGATTTTTAATCCTGGCTGGGAAAAAATTGTTGAAACTGATGCCTCTGACATAGGCTTTGGAGGTATTTTAAAACAATTAAAATCCCAGAGTAAAGAAGAATATTTAGTTAGATTTCATTCTGGAAAATGGAATTCTGCCCAGAAAAATTATTCTACAGTTGCAAAAGAAATTCTTTCTATTGTTAAATGTATTCTGAAATTTCAAGATGATCTTTATAATCAAAAATTTATTATTAAAATATATTGAAATCTGCAAAATATATGTTTAATAAAGATTTTAAACATGATGTTTCTAAGCAAATGTTTGCTAGATGACAAGCTAATTTAGCTCCTTTTGATTTTGACATTATATATAAAAAAAAAGAGAAGAAAATTATCTTCCTGATTTCTTAACCCGTGAATATCTATTCAATGATGACAGGAATGAACAAGGGACGAGGTGAATTTTTCCTCTTATAGAGGAAGAGGAGAAAGAGGGAAACCCCTAATAAACCACCAAATTATATTGGCAGTTCTCCAAAGATTATTGCCCAATTCGGAAATCAACGTCTTCTACGCCAATCTATTTCAAACTCTTCTTCTGGAAGTAATGCTATCCAACAAAATGATCCTTTACATGATGAATTTCAAGAATTTCTAAAACAAAGGAATAAAGACAAGTTAATACCTGATTCCTCAGAATCTTATGCAAATATTGCAAAAAACGATGAACATGATTCGGTATCATATACTGAAAATAAAAAAAAGGAATTAATTCTTCTAATAGAAGAAAAATATGAGAAATTCAAAGAAAATCCGTGGCATATCATGGAAAAATATTTGAATAATACTTCATGCATACATGGAAGTTATAAGCCACGAGGTTTTTATGAAACCCTCTTGATTTCAACAAAAACAGTGGAAATAACCCATTTTTGCGGTAATACACAGCAACAGAGTAATTATAATTTTTTTTAATTTTATTATCAAAAAGATTATATCTATTGAAGAATGGGGCATATCTCCTTTCACCGAAAAAGAATTCTACAGTTCTGAAAGAAAAACCAATTTTAAATTCAATTATTGAGATTATATTCAAAGTTTTTATAATATATTGTTTTATGAAAATTCAAAAAAAAAAAACATTCTTGGTTCTTAAAAAATTTTGAAAATAATTCCTACAATGAGATTCCAAATTGGTTTCTTCAATGGTGGCAATTCTTTGGCCCACCCACGAGTACGACCATTCTTCCTGAAACATTCAAGGCGTATATGGAAAACTGGATAAAATATTCTCCAGTAATTACAAAACAATTTTCAGAAAACTGGATAGATAATAATCTATCTTGTAAATTTTTTATTGAATATGATATTCCATGGATTTGGAAATGGCAACCAAAATTTGGTTTTACAAATGAAGGCATTCCTTGTATCTGGAGGATAAGTTATACTAAATTCTGGAAAAATTACTAAAAAATGATCCAGCAACAGGAGCATTATATGTCATTGACATCATCGAAAAAATGGAAGAAACTATTTTTCACTACCAAAATAAATTTGAGAAAAAGGATAAAGGAAAAGAAAAAGAATCACTTAGTTCTTTTCAAATAATCACCCAAAAATATTCAAATATTTACTCCAAAGAAAAAATGGTGGAGTTGTACATTGAAGAAATGAAAAAAAAATTTGTTCAAAAATATTGGATCTTCAGACTCAAAGTCAGAAAAATCTATGAAGTCCAATAATAGTGACAAAAGCATGAACCAATTCATAAATATGATGCAAGATGCCCAAGACCCAGAAGATGATATCTCGGAAGATCATGATATTGAAGACATTGAAGACACCTTTGAAAAATTGAAAGAGACAATAAAGTTTAGATTAAGTTAAGAGAATACTTAGTCAAAAGTTTTAACTTTTATAAAGATAGTGGATACTTTTATAAAGTATTATAAGTGATATGTCACTGTTGTTATTTTATTTTGGAATCCGGGGTTTCATGTCCGGCTCTTCCTATAAATAGGTGTGCTTTGTTAATAGATAGACACGCTTGAGTTTGCTCGCCTCTCTTTCTTTCTCTATCTTGTAATAAAAGCAATTCTGCAAATAAAGTCTGAAGCTTCTTGGTAACAATTTTTGTAAGTTCTTTCCCCTTTATTTTAAGTTTTATTTAATATTTTCTTCTATTGCTTGAGCCTTATGACAGACTAAGTTATTTATGTTAGATCATAACTATCCTACAAAATGACCATGGTATTGTGACGGTTTGAGATTTATGGTGATCTGAAGGATGGTTAAAAATTTTATAAGGTCCGGGGTTAATATTAAGTAGATCTGATTCATGTACTACCCTTCAGCTCATTTATGCCTAGAAATGGCTTTTAGAGCATTGTGGGTATTTGTTTTGAATCTAGATTTGCTTAATTAGTCCCGGTAAACTTCTTATATTTTTTGTAAAAGAAAAAGATTAAACAAAATAAATTTTTTAGGTTTAATCAATCCTTCCTAAGATTACCGTGATCTTGGGTCTGAATAAAAAATATATTATTATAATTTTTATTTTGTTATTAATTATTAATTAAATAAAATATATATTTTAACTTGTGAAAATATTTTTTGTCCTAAATATTATTAATATAAATTTTAAAAATAAATTTAATAATGTTTTGTTAATTTTTTAACTTATTTAAATTTTTTATTTAATAAAATTTTAATTATATAACGACGGGTTCAACGGGTTTAACCCGAATTAGACCCGTCGGGTTCACGGGACGGGGCCAAGGGGAGGCGGGGTATGTGAGACCCCGTTTCTAACCACTAATATCGAATAATTCAACAAAATCGAACAAGAAAAGCCGCGGAAAAACAATCAAAATTTATTTTATTTATTTATTTTTTTTTCTCACGCGCGCCTACGCCAACCTCAAGCGCGCCCACACGTCACTCACTGCCAGCCACGCGCGCCCGCGCACAGCCCTCGGACAGAAACACTAAAAAGCTGCACAAGGCGGCGCGCCCGCGCATCGAGTCGCGCGCCGCTCATGCCTCTCGGGTTGCTGAAGCCTGGACACGAAAATATTAAATCCACAAACTCAAAGCGATAAACCAAGCAACCAAGGTTCCAACCATAGTTTAAACGTGAAATAAAGAGTTCGAAACACCAACAAAACGAGGTTTAACAATACAAGTTCGACAATAGGATTTGTTCGACTAATCAAAATAATACAAGTCCAAAAGGCACAACCCTATGACACACGGTGTCTCACTTCTATCATTCTCACCCCGAGCTAACCCAAACGACTTGGTCCTGCTCCTGATCCTCATGTTGCCAAGTACACATACAAACAAAGACAACAACCGGATAACCCAGTTAGAAATATAATTTTTAAGTAAAAGAGACAGACATACAATATCAGTTAAACATCTCATAACGAAAAGTATCAATCAATAACAATTCAAAATGAGAATGAATGCATGACTTAAAAACTCGGAATTATCAAGTCAGATAATCAAAATATCGATCGGTACTCGGTTGGGATCCCGGGGCCAAGTCATTACAACAACACACCTACACACCCTTTCGAGGTGGATGTCGCACAACTCAAACCCCTAGACTTCAGAGCAACTATAAGAAGTATTCTGGCATTTGGAAAAACTCAAAATTCAAAGCCACTTCAATATAGCTCCCTAAAACGTCTATCTTCAAAACGAATTGAATAATCGGCTCTATATGAATGTAAGTGTAAACAAATAATCGATCAAGATCACACAAGCAAATAACATGCAGTATGTGATTTTCGGGACTCGAGAATCAATCGAACTCGAGTATTCTACCCCATTCGTATCAATGTCGACTTTTACCTTTCAAGTCCGTCAAGGATTCAAATCTGAAAATAACAACGAACTCAAATAAATAATCAATCGAATCACAACAAATCTAACAAGGAAAACTCAATCGATATACCATCTTCGCTTCTCAATTCGATTCAACTCCCAAGTTCGATCCAACCCCGAAACTCCAATCCAAATCTGAAAATGAAGAATATACGGATTCGATATCAACCTACCAAATCAATCAAACCCGGAAATCAAACCGAAACAAAATAACCGATAGTCCAAACTTGATTTTGACGGCATAACGGCTATTGTAGTGACCCTACCCGGATCCACTAGCTAATCAGAGTTAAGAGCATAATTAAACATGCATTAAATAAATCGCTACGGAAGACTTAAATAAAAACAGACCGACAGAATACAACCGGTTAAATAAATTCGATTTATACAACCAAATCGAATAAATAACCTAAAGGCATAACCTACAGCTAATCCTGCTGTCTTCACTGGTCACTGGCTACTCCAAGCTCCTGATGCTCAATCATGCACCTACACCTGCCCCATCGAATGGGGTGTCCAGATATACAAAAAAGACTGAACGTGAGCTCTAAGCTCAATACGAAAGCACTGGGTAAAACATATAAATATGATGCATGCAAATGATAGGGTATCCATATCTTGGATAACTGTATATAACTGCTCAGTAATGATGCCTAGGATATGAGTGGTACAACCCGGGGAGCAAACCCTGCGTACACTGCTCATTCTTACAGGACGTGGACTGTGTCCCCCGATGCTAATCACCCATGACCCGTCAGTCATTGGGCACTAGACATCAACCGTCCAGACAGGGCTGAGCGGCCCTACATGGCTCATCTCACAAGATGGACAGGCACAATATGATATGCACATGCTGCATACTAATATGACACACAAATGCAACATATAAGCATGCAAAACCCGCTGGCTATCTCAGTCTGTACTTACGTACCTTTCTATAGGCAGTTCCTAGCAGTCCCACTCTAGGTTCCAAGCCTACATCAGCTCTACAATGCAAATACCCATGCATCATTCATTAAGCTCTAAAAGCCTTAACTAAGCTATTGCATACTCCTAAATAATTTAAGGATACCATATCTATACCTGCGTCCGTCGTCAGCCCGCTGATGGCGACTATCTCGCAACTAGGGGTACACCCCTGCTGCAGCTCCACAGCCTTGAGCACTGCTCCGCTACACGAGCACTGCTCCGCTACTATGTCAGACACTGTCCGACTATACTAAAATATGTTCCTTACTCCAACTCTAAAATAAGAGTACCCAATTCCCAAAATAGAGCTACTAGGGCGAAGGAGAGGAATTCGGAATTGGCAAGAAATGAGGATCTCGGACCCTATATTTATAGACGTCGATCGGAAGTTCCGTTCCTCGATCGGAAGCTCCGTTCCTCCGATCGGAAGCTCTGATGCCACGTGTCAATCTCAACCACATGCAACCACACACCTGTCACCGACAGCCGATCGGAAGCTCCGATTCCTGATCGGAAGTTCCGATCTCCTTGCTTCCGATGTGGTTCCGATTTGGTTCCGATGTCACCAAGATCGGAAGCTCCGATCCTGGATCGGTGGTTCCGATCCCACTCGAGTCTTGGGGTCCTCTAAGCCATTTTCGAGTGTCCTGGATCCATTTCTGAACTCCGTTAACCCTTTTGGAATTTCCTTAATCATGTTTTACTTAATCTAAACATGATTACATGATTAATATACTCATTAATCGCTAATTCTGGATACGGGTTACTACAGCTATAAACGAACAAACCAAAAATCATCAACACCATCAACCCACTTCAACCAACTCATATCAACTTCCAAACCAACAAAACAAAACAAATCTCAACAATAACCAAAACCCCATTTTCGAATTATGCCTCAAAATTCATATAAAATCCAAACTTCGTGCTTTTTCCAAACCGACTTCGAATACACGATCTATGCTAGCTCAAGAACAACATACTCCAAGATTATCAAATTTTGACAACCCAACAAAAATCAAAGTTCGAGGATCGTAGCAAAAATTACGTCAAAACAACGCCCTCGTTGCGGTGATCGTGAATCTCAACTCGGAATCGAAATCTGACGGTCGGATTGAGCGAATCAGACGGAAGAAAAGCTTGAAAGAGCATATCCCATGGCTTCTCGCTCAGTACGTACGAATGGAGAGGGAAGGAGAAGAGTGAAGTGATGTGATTGGCCACTTGTAAAATGATAATATATAAAATCCAAGTTTTTGCATTTCGGTCCCTCAATTCTCCAAAGTTTGCCAAATAACCCCTGCGAATTATCAAAACGGCCCTCAAATACTGAAAACTCTGCTTATCTCAATTAAATTCAATTATAATAAAATCTGTGCATTACAATTCTCCCCCTCTAAGATTCAATTTCGTCCTCAAAATCTGACAGATCACAGACTGAACAAGAAAGAATCATACTGAAGACGAACTCATATCAATCGAACAACTCTGGAAATTGCTGCTTCATAATAGATTCGGTCTCCCAAGTTGCTTCTTCAACTCCGTGACGACTCCACTGAATCTTCACCAACGGAATCGACTTGTTTCTGAGCTGCTTCTCTTTTCTATCGAGAATCTGGATCGGTCGCTCGAAGTAACTCAGAGTCTCATCCAGTTCGGCCTCGTCTGGCTGAAGAACATGGGATGGATCCTGATGATATTTCCGCAACATCGAAACGTGAAACACATCGTGGATGCCTGAAAGAGACGGAGGAAGAGCAATCCTATAGGAAAGATCGCATATCTTCTCCAGAATCTCATACGGACCAATGAACCTCGGCGACAACTTTCCTCTTTTCCCGAATCTGACAGTGCCTCTGAACGGATAAATCTTCAGAAACACACGGTTTCCCTGATCAAAACACAGTGGTCTGTGTCTGACATTCGCGTACTTGGCCTGTCGATCTTGGGCTGTCTTCATCCTGATTCGAATCAACTTCACCTGCTCTGCCATATCGCAAATCATATCTGGACCCAACTCAGGTGATTCTAAAATCTCATCCCAAAATAACGGAGACCTGTACTTCTTTCCGTACAAATCTTCAAAAGGTGTCATGCCAATACTCGCTTGGAAGCTGTTATTGCACGAAAACTCCACTAGAGGCAAGGAATCCTGCCAACCTGAGCCAAAGTCAAGCACTACTGCTCGAAGCATATCCTCCAAAGTCTGTATCGTACGCTCGGACTGACCGTCGGTCTGAGGGTGATACGCTGTGCTCAAGTGCAAACGAGTACCTAATGCCTCCTGCAAACTGTGCCAAAAGTGAGAAGTGAATCTCGGATCTCTGTCTGATACTATCGACTTCGGCACGCCGTGCAATCTAACAACCTCTCTGACATACAACTCGGTCATCTGATCGTGACGGTATGTCATACGGTACGGAATGAAACAAACAGATTTTGTCAACCGATCAATCACTACCCAAATCTCATCACAACCTCTGACTGAGCGCGGTAGCTTCGTGACGAAGTCCATAGAGATGTGATCCCACTTCCATTCTGGGACTGGAAAACTGTGCAATAATCCACCGGGCTTCTTCTTCTTGGCTTTCACCTGTTGACAATTCAGACAACGGGACACAAACCTCGTGATATCTCCTTTCAGTTGCTTCCACCAGAACTGAGTCTTCAAGTCGTTATACATCTTTTGGCCTCCAGGATGAACACTGAACCGACTGAAATGCGCCTCTCGAAGAATACGCTGTCTCAACTCAGAAACATCGGGCACGACAATACGGTTATTCACAAATAGCACATCATCACTGACCTGAAACTCTGACTGATGACCTGATCTGACCCTCTACCGAACTGTGAATGCTCGGATCAGATCTCTGAGCCTCTCTGATCGACTGAAACAACTCTGGCTCTGCCTGAATTGCAAAAACTCTGATGGATCTCCTATTTTTCTCTAACTCCAAACCAGAAGTACAACATTCTTCAATCATTTGAGAGATACCAATCGTAGTATGAGATAAGGAACAAAGCTTCCGACTAAGAGCGTCTGCAGCTGCATTCACCTTTCCAGGATAATACTTGATCTCACAGTCGAAGTCCTTAAGCAAATCCATCCATCTCCTCTGTCTCATGTTCAGCTCGGACTGGGAAAACAAGTATTTCAGGCTCTTGTGGTCAGAAAATATCTAAAATGACTCATCATAAAGGTAATGGCGCTAGGTCTTCAAAGCAAACACAATCGCAGCAAGCTCAAGATCATGGATCGGATAACGAGTCTCGTGCGGCTTCAGCTGCCTCGAAGCATAAGCTATGACGTGCTTCCTCTGCATAAGAATGCATCCAAGACCACGGTGAGAAGCATCACAGTAAACGGAAAAACCTCCCGTACCTGATGGAATAGACAAGAACGGAGCGCTGGTCAACCTCTTCTTTAGCTCAATGAAACTGGCCTCGCACTCCTCGGACCAAACAAACGGTGCATTCTTCTGGGTCAAATGAGTAATCGGCTTAGCAATGGAAGAGAAACCCTCGATAAATCGGCGATAATACCCTGCTAAACCCATGAAGCTTCGGATCTCTGGCACTGATGTTGGTCTCGGCCAATTCATAACTGCCTCGATCTTACTGGGGTCGACAGAAATTCCATCTCCTGATACAATGTGGCCTAAGAAAACCACTCGGTTCAACCAGAACTCGCACTTCGATAGCTTAGCATACAACTGTTCGGCTCGCAAAGTCTGCAATACAATCCTCAAATGCTCGGCATGGTCAGAACGGTTATTCGAATAGATCAGAATATCGTCAATGAAGATAATAACGAACTCATCTAAATACCGCTAAAAGACACAATTCATCAGATCCATAAAAACTGCTAGAGCATTGGTCAAACCAAACGGCATGACTATGAACTCGAAATGCCCATATCTGGTTCTGAAAGCTGTCTTAGGCACATCATCGTCGCGAACTCTCAGCTGATAATACCCTGATCTCAGATATATCTTCGAATACACTGAAGAACCCTGCAGTTGGTCAAAAAGATCGTCAATCCTAGGTAGAGGATACTTGTTCTTGACCGTTGCTTGATTCAACTGGTGGTAGTCGATGCAGAGTCGCATAGAACCGTCTTTCTTCCTCACAAAAAGCACTGGAGCACCCCAAGGCGATACGCTAGGTCGGATGTAACCCTTGGCAATCAGATCTTCTAGCTGCTCCTTCAACTCTTTCAGTTCTAACGGAGCCATTCGATATGGTACTTTCGAAATAGGCTGAGTACCTGGTGCAAGTTCGATGTTGAATTTGATCTCTCGAATCGGCAGCAAACCAGGAATCTCATCGGGAAAAACATCCGGAAACTCTCTAACCACCGGTATCTCAGTCAATTCAGGACTAGACCTCTGAACATCTACCCCATAAATCAGGAATCCTTCTGCTCCTCTCTGAAGTAAACGAGTCATGGATAACGCATAAATCAAAGGAATTCTAAATCGAGAACCCTTACCGAAAAACTTTCAATCATCTGCCATCTGAGGTCTGAAACGAACCACTTTCTGAAAGCAATCTACTGTCGCCCTATACTTGGTCAGAGCATCAATCCCGATAATACAGTCAAAATCAGATAATCTAAGTACAATGCAGTCAATCTCAATCGAATTTCCCTCGGATTCTAATACACAGTTACGGACCAATCTTACCGACACAGTTTCCCCACCCAAAGGTGAAGTGATAGAAACGACATCAGATAATGGCTCAGCAAATAAATCATGTATCACGACAAATCTTTCAAAAATAAAACAGTGAGAAGCACCCGTATCAATCAAAACAAACGCAGGATAACCAAAGATCGAACAGTTACCTGCTATCACATCATTCGGGGCTGCATTGGCTTGATCCTCTGTAAGGGAAAACACCCTCGCCTGCTGTCGAGGAGGTTGGTTCTGATTCTGATTACCTCCCTGACGAGATTGTTGCTGGGGCTGGAAGGAATGGACTGCAGAAGCTGATCTCTCGGGCTGAGCTGACGGTCTAGAAGAACTGCCGCTCTAAGCTCTATCGGATCCTCGCTGAGGATAGACTCTAGCAAAGTGACTCGGCTGCTGGCAGATATTGCAACTACCAAACACGCCTCAAAACTGATCACTTGGGTGGCGTCCTCCACACTTGCTACACGATGCTCCTGAAAACCCTGAATTTTGTCCGGAACTGAACTGTCTAGAGCCACCGGAGCTCGATGAACTGCTCCCAGACTTCTTGAATTGCTTCCTCTTCGGTCTATACTGATCTCGCCTGTTTCTGCCACCGTTGCCTCCCTCAACCCTCTGAGACTTATTCGACTGCTGAGAAGGTTGGTACTGATACTGGGACTGCTGAGGCTGAAACTGAACAGACTGATTCTGGAAAGATCTCTGCTGCTGCTGAGGAGCTACCTGATTTCCTCGCTGCATCAACAGTCCAGCTTTGGCTCCCTTTGCCTGATTCATAGCATCTGCAAAGTTGTTGGGTCTCCCGGTATTGACCAACGTAAAGATCTCAGGATTCAAGCCATTGATGAAGTGATCGGCTTTGGCTTCCTCGTGATCTGCAATGTGAGGTGCAAACCTCAAGAGACTGTCAAACTTGCTCACATACTCCTCGATACTCAAATTCCCTTGCTTCAAATTCTCAAATTCGGCACCCTTTTCCTTGCGATACGAGACAGGAAAGAACCGCTTGTAGAACTCAGTCTTGAATAAATCCCAAGTAACAACGGTGCCTCGATTCTCATTTGCCCTCTTGGTTGTGGTCCACCAATTCTTGGCAACACCCTGAAGCTGGTGAATGACTAATCTGATTCTGCGGTCATCGGTATAGTCGAGAGAATCAAAGAGCTGATCGATGTCCTCTAGCCAACTCTCACAGTCAACAGAGTTCTCGGTACCAGTCAAGGTAGGCGGTCAGAACGATCGAAATCTCTTCAATAGAGTCTCCATCGGGGTCGCGGTTGCATCAAACTGATCCACTCCAGTACTACCCTGATCATTCGGAGGAGTTATTACTGGCGGCAGATTCTCAGTAAAAGGAGGAGTCAAAGGTGGTGGATTTCTTCTCACAGATCGTCGAGGTGCCATCTGATATCAAAGGTTAGGACACAATATCTCAAACTCAATCTCAATCTCAAACCTCGGTGTCCAAACTCTGCTCTGAGTACTCATGAATCTCAATGATATCCAATGACAGATAATAGCACATTTACAGATATATATCACGTAATTCATGCTTTATAAATTAAATCACAAATCATGTAATTCAATTAATTCAAGAATCAATAAAGAATGCTCGCACGTATTTAAAATAATCATTTAAATAAATCAATCACATGCGAGAGATCAATTCATGCGGACTCGATCTACCCCACTCACTCTAGTTCAAATCCAAGAATCTTATCTCTCTGATACCACTTAATGTGAGACCCCGTTTCTAATCCACTAATCTCGAATAATTCAACAAAATCGAACAAGAAAAGCCGCGGAAAAACAATCAATTTTTTTTTTATTTTTTTTTCTCACGCACGCCCGCGCCAACCTCAAGCGCGCCCGCGCGTCATTCACTGCCAGCCACGCGCGACCGCGCGATAATCCTCGCGCGCCCGCGCACAGCCCTCAGACAAAAACACTAAAAAGCTGCACAAGGCGGCGCGCCCGCGCGTCGAGTCGCGTGCCCGCGCATGCCTCTCGGGTTGCTAAAGCCTGGACACGAAAATATTAAATCCACAAGCTCAAAGCGATAAACCAAGCAACCAAGGTTCCAACCATAGTTTAAACGTGAAATAAAGAGTTCGAAACACCAACAAAATGAGGTTTAACAATACAAGTTCGACAATAGGATTTGTTCGACTAATCAAAATAATACAAGTCCAAAAGACACAACCCTAAGACACACGGTGTCTCACTTCTATCATTCTCACCCCGAGCTAACCCAAACGACTCGGTCCTGCTCTTGATCCTCCTGTTGCCAAGTACACATACAAACAAAGACAACAACCGGATAACCCGGTTAGAAATATAATTTCTAAGTAAAAGAGACAGACATACAATATCAGTTAAACATCTCATAACGAAAAGTATCAATCAATAACAATTCAAAATGAGAATGAATGTATGCATGACTTAAAAACTCGGGATTATCAAGTGAGATAATCAAAATATCGATTGGTACTCGGTTGGGATCCCGGGGCCAAGTCATTACAACAACACACCTGTAGTGACCCAACATGGAATCACATACTAACTGGCAACTAATAGCATGCATTAAACTTAATACAGCAAAATACTTAACAGAGTAAAACGTGCGGAAACATAACCATCAATTACATATCAGCTTAGTAAAATATATCCAGGCTTATTACTGTAGTGATACAACCATATCGAAAACTTAAAAGTAAACATTATACAGCTATATCGAATCCTGCTGTATAATAAACTCCTCAAGGCTCCTGCTCCCTAGTCCTGCCTTGAACTACAAGCTCCATCCATCCTGCGACCTGCCTTGTGGAATAGGGTGTCCAAGATAACAACTAGGACGTGAGCGCTAACGCCCAGTACATAAACATGAGTAAACATATGTATATAGTGCATGCAACATGATGACTGGTAAAGGGTCATCTGAAAAGTCATGCTCAGTACCGGCGCCACATGAGTGCTGCCACCGCACAGATCAACCTCTGGGTGCAACCACACTCGTCTAGTACACCAGAGTAGTCAGACATACATGTCCCCGCCGTCGCGGTACTCTCAGTGACAGACTATTGAGTATAGAGCTGAGTGTCTCTATAATCAGGTATAACAAGGTATAGGCTCAACGTGTATATGCACATGACATATGAATATGGAAAACGGTAAATCATATATCATGCCATATAATAATGCCAAATAAATGCAACATATAAACATGTATACTCGCTGGCAATCTCAGTCAATGTGTACGTACCTCTAAGCTAGTTCAAGTATAGTAGATCCTAGATTTCAAGCCTATATTCAAAAGTTCACCATATCACTACATAAGTTCTATAAGCCTTAACTAAGCTAATAAGTACTCCCAAAACTTAAATAGATTCCTGGACCATACCTTCGTCCGTAGATAGCCCTTTGGAGTCGCTGGTTCCGAATGACTACAACCACACTTTGGTTATTCCAGAACCTCGATTATAACCGATAGGGCCCTCAAGTGTATAACTCACACTATATAACTGGAGAAGGAAACTCGGAAATTTGTAATTCAAATTGAAATCGAACGAGTCCTATTTATAGTAAAATTTATGATCGAGTTCGGGCCCTCCGAACTGGGGTTCGGATCGTCCGATCCAACTCACTGCCTGCATGCAAGACACGTCGAGTTCGGACCATCCGATCACCACTTCGGGTCATCCGAAGTGTCCTAAATTCGACACTTGTCAAAAACCATGGCTGAGTAATCCTGCCTACTTGGCACAGGTGAAATTCGGGTCGTCCGATCCTACTTCGGATCGTCCGAACTTGCCTTAAATCCGAAGTTAACAAGCTCACCTTCGGAGCCCCCGGTGTGCTGAGTTCGGGCCGTCCGAAGTTCTCTTCGGACCATCCCAACTGGCTCAGAGAAATGAAAATCCAATTCTTGATTCTAAAGTCCAATTAAACCCCGGATTTGGTTAATCACCAACCCTTAATCATGTTTAACATTTTATTATCTTAAAATGGAATCTGGGTTACTACAACACCTACACACCCTTTCGGGGTGGATGTCGCACAACTCAAACCCCTAGACTTCAGAGCAACTATAAGAAGTATTCTGGCATTTGGAAAAACTCGAAATCCAAAGCCACTTCAATATAGCTCCCTAAAACGTCTATCTTAAAAATGAATCGAATAATCGGCTCAATATGAATGTAAGTGTAAACAAATAATCGATCAAGATCACACAAGCAAATAACATGCAGTATGTGATTTTCGGGACTCGAGAATCAATCGAACTCGAGTATTCTACCCCATTCGTATCAATGTCGACTTTTACCTTTCAAGTCCGTCGAGGATTCAAATCTGAAAATAACAACGAACTCAAATAAATAATCAATCGAATCACAACAAATCTAACAAGGAAAACTCAATCGATATACCGTCTTTGCTTCTCAATTCGATGCAACTCCCAAGTTCGATCCAACCCCGAAACTCCAATCCAAATCTGAAAATGAAGAATATACGGATTCGATATCAATCTACCAAATCAATCAAACCCGAAAATCAAACCGAAACAAAATAACCGATAGTCCAAACTCGATTTCGACGGCATAACGACTATAAACGAACAAACCAAAAATCATCAACACCATCAACCCACTTCAACCAACTCATATCAACTTCCAAACCAACAAAACACAACAAATCTCAACAATAACCAAAACCCCATTTTTGAATTATGCCTCGAAATTCATATAAAATCCAAACTTCGTTATTTTTCCAAACCGACTTCGAATACACGATCTATGCTAGCTCAAGAACAACATACTCCAAGATTATCAAATTATGACAACCCAAAAAAAATCAAAGTTCGAGGATCGTAGCAAAACTTGCGTCAAAACGACGCCCTCGTTGCGGTGATCGTGAATCTCAACTTGGAATCGAAATCTGACGGTCGGATCGAGCGAATCAGACGGAAGAAAAGCTTGAAAGAGTGTCTCCCATGGATTCTCGCTCAGTACGTATGAATGGAGAGGGAAGGAGAAGAGTGAAGTGATGTGATTGGCCACTTGTAAGATGATAATATATAAAATCCAAGTTTTTGCATTTCGGTCCCTCAATTCTCCAAAGTTTGCAAAATAACCCCTGCGAATTATCAAAACGGCCCTCAAATACTGAAAACTCTGCTTATCTCAATTAAATTCAATTATAATAAAATCGGGGCATTACAGGGTAGGTCCCGGGTTTGCCCAAACCCGTCCCCAACCGCCCCGTTGCCATCCCTACTCGCAAATAAAACTTATATGCGTCTGTTTTTTTTTTTTTTTTTTGAAAGATAACATATGCCTTTTGGAAGTGAAGATTATTTTCAAAATAATAAATACTCCTTATATTCTCCCCACAATTGAAATAAAAGATGGTGGACTTTGACTAATATGTTGAAATTTTCAAATACATTAGATCAAGATTTCCTGAACAACTCCAAGCTTGATTTTGCTGCAAGCCCAACTACAAAGTCTACGTTCAATCCATATAATTTAACATATGTCCTGGTTCATCTCAAATGTCTCAATTTAGTGTTGAATGTTACAAAATTTTGACCAGATTAATCATTCTGTCAGTGTCTTGGTTAAAACTAACGAGAATAATCATGTGACTTGGACGCCAATTTCAAACCCTAAAACCCACAAAAGAAGTCCTCGTATGATATGAAATTTGAGGTTAGAATCCAAAGTTGTCATTTTCCCATCCAGGTGGGAAATTTTGTCGAAGATGATGCAATGATATTTGCGAACGGCTTGGAATGGAAATGCCCCACATTGTCGTTTCAAATATGAAGGTGGATAGAAATTTTATTTGAACATAAGGCTTTATTTTTGGAGTTTTGAGGTCTCGAGCTGGCGTGCAAGTTATGTGACTTGTTCATGTTGACGTAATAACTAAAGAAAAGACCGATGTGGTTAGATTTTTGTAACATTCAGAACTAATTTAGGACAGTTGAAATATTTGGGAACGAATAGAGATACGAGTCAAACATATGGGAATTGAATCGAGATTTCTCCATTTGTAATATTTTTCGTGATAACTATATTTTTCAGGAGCCTATTATCTGAAAGATGACTTATGGACAGTTGCTCAAACGCCCTTGGAATGTTTATCGCTTAAAATTTTTTATTCTTGGTACATTGTAACCATTTCGGCACATAAGGGATGCAGACCATCTATTTTTCATATTAATAAAATTTTATTTTCTTGTTTACTCTTATCCCATAAGTACAAACACCCTAAGCCCTAGTAGATTAGGATTTAGGCCTCGGCACTTTAGTTGGGACGGTACTCGATCATATCCCTTGAAGCCCGAGTGTACAAGTCCTTAGCACTATTATGCCCGAGTGGATGAGGTCTCAACACTTTATCTGAGTCGGTCCTCAGCCACATCCCTTGAAGCCCAATTGTATAAAGCATTGCCTCATTTAAACCCAAGTGAATGAGGCATCGACACTTTATTTGGGTCGGTCCTCGGCCGCAATCCTTGAAGCCTAAGTATATAAGTCATTGTCTCTTTTAAGCCCGAGTGCATGAAGCCTCGGCACTTTAGTTAGGTCGGTCCTCGACCGCACCCCTTGAAGCCCAAGTGTATAAGTTCTCGGTGAACGCCTGAAAATTCGTTACGTAAACCCGCATGTATAAATAGGGAATTTAATGATTTAAAAATAAGTAAAAAAGGGTTAAAAGATTTTTATGTGTTATTATGTGAATTATGTGATTTAATTGCTTGTTTTAAATTTTATTATATCATTTAACCCGTTATTATGAAATTTATGAATTTTTTTGAGAAATGTTATTTTGCGATCGCATAGACTGGACCGTGGACGAACGAAATAAAAGTTTTTCATCGAAAACTTTGATTAAGGTTTTCAAGAGTCATAAATTATTATTTTAAGATTTTATTTTTAGAAAATAAGAGTTTTAATATATATATATATATATATATATATATATATAAACCCATTTTTCACTAAAATAAGTCATTTTAGGTGCTTTTAAAATGCTTTCAAAAGCCCATAAACTTTTATTACAAAAAGTATAAAGTTTTTTATCTGATATATTAGTGGGCTTAAAAGTGTTTAACTTGTTTTATTTATTTAATAAATCCCGGCCCATTATCCCGGCCCATTATGCACACAAATATATATCAAGATTTGATCTCATTCTCCCCAACCTCACGTTTCATCTGACCAAGCCGCCTCCATCAGAAACAGCCGCCCCTCCCCTTTCAAGCACACACACTACACAATTCCCTTGAATAAAAAGCAAGGTTTTGACGTTCCGTTCATCCCGGAGAGTAATCTACGCGATGGTATCGTAAATTCGAGTGTATATAACGCAAATGCACGTCTCAAATCCATTATTGCTCATCATTTAGATCATATTACATTGTTTTTAAGATGAATGATCAGATTAATGCTTGTGGTTTCAGTTTGAATGAGATTCTTCAAGGTTCATGGCATGGCTCACGTTTTTGTGCATGTTTTCAATGTTTTTCATGGCTGTTCGAGGGTCTGACCAAGGGCTAGGGGTCTGAGTTAAGGTCCCTAGGGTCGAATGGTATGGTGGTTCAAACTAGGAATGGGCTGGAAACAAGGCTGGTTCAGAACTGTGCAAGGGGAACACGCAGCTAGGGTTATTGGGAAGGATGGTTCGCTGGTTCATGCAGGGCCAGGAACAGGGCTGGGGTTAGGTCGATTAGTACCAATAGGAACCTAGAGAGGTCCTTTCGGTGGGGTCCAGCCAGAGCTGGGCGGCCGAAGCACTGAAAGAGGGGATGGTCGCGAGAAGTGAGGGGTTCGGCCTAGGGCTTGGTTTTTGGGTTAAGGCTGGCCGGGCTCAGGTTCTTGGGTCCATTTCGGGTCATAAATTAAGTGGGTAAAGTTAGGTGGGTCCAGGTCTGGGTTATGTCAGTTGGGCTCGGGTATTTTAATTTAACTTATTAAGAGTTTATTTAAGAATTAATGCGCTTGGTTTGGCTTAATTAATTAATTATGCTTAATTAATTATTTAAGTGACCTCATTAATTTTTCATAGGCCTAGTGGTCCATGAGAATTATTGGGTCAAGTCATGTTGGGCTAATTAAAAATTAATGGGCCAGACTAAGTAGATATTAGGCTATTAAGATGGGCTAAGATAATAATGGACCAGTCTAGAAATTTATGAGTTTAAGTTAAGGGTCAGTAGCTCGAACAAGTCTTAAATAAATAAATAGTCCGTAAATATATATTTAATTCATGCATGTATTTTTATTATATATAAGTATGATTTTTAAGAAAATAAATTAAATATATATTTACGGGAAAATTTTCTTGAAATAGATAAATTATGAAGAATCTTTCAGTTTATGCATCTTGTTTAGAAAAATAAAGTTTTTAAGGAAGTTGAAGTGAAGGTGGAAAGTGATGTGGTTGGAGGCCGGGATACCTGGGCCCGGTGACCTTTCTGTTAATGTTATGATGAGCTCATGGATTTAGCATTGAGTGTTGGTGAAGTGGCAGTTAAGAGGTGGAAACTCCACCGCCACGTACGTTGGTTTTATGATTAATCAATCGTTATATATTAAAGCCACCGACATGGATACAACCTATGATGTTTAAAGAATGTAAGACATGTCATGTTATGTTAAGTGTTAAGTATTAAGTTTATGATGATGATGTTTGTGATGAGATATGTTGATGTGATTATTAAGATGCGGCATTATATAATGTTTTTAAGATCATGCATGTATAAGTATATTCACGGTATTTTATATTATGTGTTCATGCATGTGGTTTCATGTTGATATATAAGGATAGAACGTGCTGAGCCTCTAGGCTCACTAGATTTAAATGGTGCATGTGAGCATGAGTTTAATGATGAGGATGTTGTCCCAACTGGTGGTGAAAAATTATGAGCGTCCGAGCAGCTAGTTCAGCCCGTGACCATATGATGATACTGTTTTGAGGATTTATTTTTAAACAGTATTTAATTTTTCGCATATGTTAGAATTTATTTATGTTTTAATTTCATGGTATGCATGGATATGTTGATAAAATATTGTTAAAGTATTATGTTATGAGATTTTTATGCATGGAATTTTATCATGATTAAGTATTCAATTTAATGTTATTGCATGTAATATATATTTATATATTGTATAGTATTTTATGGGAAATTATTTTAAGTATAATATATATATATATATAATGTATGGGCATATATATATATATATATATATATAGTATTAATATTTTATACTAAATAAATAAATTAAAGTATAAAGTATTTTTAAAAAAAATTCCAGTTGTTGTTTGGGTCGTTTTACTCGGCTTCTTTAAGCCCGAGTGGATGAGGCCTCGATACTTTATCTCGGTCTGTCCTCGGCCACACTCCTTGAAGCCCAAAATTATAAGGTCTTGGCACCCTTAAGCCCAAGTGGATGATGCCTTGACATTATATATGGGTCCTCGATCGCACCCTTAAGCATATATATTAATTAGGACAACACCCCAAATGAGATAGGTCCTAATTTACTTATCGTGGGTCCCTGGCGTGGTCCAGGACGCTTATATTAAGGCCATAAACCAGGGTACTGGTGCTGAGGTTATTTGTGTTTTGGGTCCTTAGTGCAAGATGAGACTTGGTGTTCTCGTGTTAATAAGTTTGATTGTGTTAAGGGTTCTTGGTATATTTATAGAGACTTGGATATTGGCGTTCATGGGCAGCCCTAATGTATCGCAGGCCGGGCGACCGTCCAGGGCACCACCTTGATACAGGCACCCGATTATTTTTAAAAATTAGTATTTAAACTAATATCCAAATAAATTAATTAATTAATAATGATATAAAAATAAATAAATCGAGAATATGTTTTTATGACAAAAATCTTGTTTCAAATGAGTTAAATCATCACAAACTCTCATGGTTTAAAAAATTTCTCGCAGACCTCCATTGTATCATAGATAGACGTACCGTCAAGTTTTACTTATTATTCAATTAAACTATGTTGATTACTCAGATTGCAGGTTATGAAATTGAATAATTTAACAAAAGATAGAATTTTTCTTTTTTTTTTTTCATTTACTAATGGATTGTTGCATCATTATTTTATTAATTTATATTACACTAGTTTATTATCTATTTTCTATATATATGTACGTATATTTTTTGTTCATATTTGACTTTATTATTTAGTACTATTTTTTATTTTTTATGAATTTAGTTATATAATTACATTCTCGCACAAATATTCATCATAAAATGTCAAAAAATGATGACTTTATTTTTTAAAAAGCAATAAGATTGATTTTAAATAACATGGGTTGTTGAATAATTTATTTTGAGGAAATATGTGTAAAATTATTTCTAATATGTATGTTCTTTATTAATATTATACGTATATATGTATATATATATATATATAATTAATAAAAGAGGATCATATTTTTAACTTCGTCCTGGACCACATTTTTCTCAGGACCGCCCCTGTTGGCATTTACTAAATAATTTTGTGTATAACCAAGCAGAGGAAAGAGGTCATGCATAGCACGAGAAACAAAATAGCTAGATTTCATTCGTAAAATAAATGAAAAACAAAGTACAAAGAACGTAGAGAGTACGGGAAAGCTTAGAGCCTAGTCTTATCGAGGGATGTCGTTCTCCTTCCCCGGAGTCTCAATCTCCTTCCCCGTGGCATCCTCCTTGGGAGTGTCCTTCATGATATTTTCAGGGATGGAGTTCACCAATCTTTGCAGGACAAAAGGTAGGTAGGGGCCGCATCCATCGACATTAAGCCAGCCTTCTTGAACTGGGCTCGGTAGTCGAAGAAATCAACCTTCAAGGACTTATAGGCCTTGGGGCCTAAGATCTCCAAGAACTCCTAGCTCTTGAGGAAGGCCTCATGTTGTTCTACTTTGTCCTTATTGTAGGAATCTAGCTCTTCTTAAGTAGCCCTCATCTCAGCCCGTGCTGCCTCAACCACACCCTTATGACCGGTCGCTTCCTCCTGAACCCGATCACACTCATCCTTGAGAGAGTCGATGGTGGCTGAGAGCACCTCCTTAAATTCTGTCAGTTCTCGGGTCAGGTTTTCACCCGACCATGAGCCTTTTGGGCCTCGCCCTTGGTCTCATTGAGAAGGAAGAAGGACTAGTCCAGGATGTTCAAGAACGTTGTAAGTCCTTGAAATGAGAGAAATCAAAGCTATAAAACATAAAAGAACATCGGATTTATGAGCCGTGGTGGCACCCCAAGGACTCAACATGTATTTGTGAAAACGGTCATGCAAGAGAGTGGGAGCATCATACTTGCGTCCCTCTAAACCTACCTAAGACCTGAGGAAAAAATTGGACTATTTGTGTGAAGAAAGGAGGTAAGGTGGAGGAGAAGGTCGAGGTGCCATACAGTAGGGTTGTAGGACTGAGCGCTTGCTGCTTTACCAAAAGCTATAGCTAGTAGTAATGGTACAACTCAAATGTTTTTAAACCGTACAGTAGTCCAAGAGCCATGGTTTGATCACTCTACCCAACAAAGACAATTATTGCACCCCAACAAAGGTAATTAGAGAACTCAAAAAGGTGAAAGAATTAAGTGTTCTTTTCAATGTTTGTGGGAGGTGGGGATCTTATCTATAAATTTACAATTAGGACGGGAGCCTATGGTAAATACTCATCCTCATATTTACAGGAGTACTAGAAACTGAAGATAGTGGGTTGATGGCTAAGTTGAGGGAGCGAAATAGGATGTAGGTAGTGTTCGTATGACATAAAAAGTTGGGTTGGAGTTTTACTTAGGGGTACCCTATAGTGTCGGGCTAAATATTGGTAAAATAAAGGGATGAGGAATCGAAGACCGCTTTGGAGCCAGGCTTTGAAAAATGTGACATACTAGGGGAGGAAGGTGAGATCGGTGGCCTGTGGGATGGGCCGAGTGTGGGGCCTTGAGTTGCTAATCTCATTCTTAGGGCAAGTAGTAATTAAACATCATTAATAAAACAAGAAAGGAATAAGATCAAACAATTTTTTTTTTCAACCTAGGGTGCGCTCGGTCGGTCAAAAATAGCCGACCAAACGCCCCATCATAACCCAACCTTCGGGTTAGAAGCTAGGGGTTGCGCTCGGTCTGCTATTTTCTGCAGACCGGGCGCTGCTCTGAGCAGAAAATTGCTCTGGTTTTCCTCAGCTGATTTGATCCTTCCAATCATTTCTAATCCATCAAGTTCAAGTCTAAAACATGTAAAATCATACATAACAAAGTCTAAACATGTTAACAAGAATTTGATACATCAAACTAGTTGCTTAAAGTTGATCAAAAGTTGCCAACTAAACACAACGTTCACTAAGTTCTTCAATTCAATATCGTATCATATAATCATCGTATCAATTTAAACTCAAAGATCCACTACCTGTGATGGATCGACAACATCAATATCAAATCAAAACAATAAACAAGTATGTGATTTTGGCGGGACAACTCAAGAAGCTTCATTCTTGAGTTTCAAATCCCTGACTTGCGATGTCGTCTTATACATTTCTCGTTCTTGTCGATTCTCTAGGCTTCAAATCTGAAACATAATAATAAGAACAAGTAGATCAAACTCTATTCAACATCATTGATCCAAACTTCATTCAATCTTCACAATCAAATCACTTCAAACCTCAACTTCTTCTTCTTCGGTTCAAAATCAGAGTTCTTGAGTCGTTAACCTTCCAAACTAATATGAAATGGAAGAATATAAATGCTACAACATCAACAACATCTCGGAGCACATCACAACTCAATCATCGGCTATCAAAACAGTCTCAAAACATAACCCAATAATGCGGCGATTAAAAATCGGGAACCGACATAATATTGAAACCATTATATCTATCATATACAACTCATCAGCTGTATACCAGCAATACAACAACATCTCAGAGGTTATATATATCGAGCTACATGCTGGAAATCATATCGAATACAGAACAATAACTGTTCGTTGCGCCGATGTCGATACGATACCACAAATCATCTCAAAACATGCATACATAAACAAATTCTGATCTGTAGCATATCTCAATCTTCAAACATGCTGGAAAGGTAATAAAACTTACACCAAATCAAAGCCTTTGTCACAAGGATTCCAGAACACTTTTCAGAATCAAAATCGGACGATTAAATCAAAAGTTACGGCGATTTGAAAATTGAAAAACAAAAGAAAAACCAAGATCTCGGCTTCCTCTGTTCACTTTTCTGAAAATCTGAAGTAATATTGCATGTACACATAAACATGCTGATTAATCTTTAATAATCTGATAACTTTAAAGTAATATTGCACTTTAGTCCCTCAATTCTTCAGAAATTACAATTCAGTCCTCGACCCTTATTTTAATTCAATTTCAATCCTAAATAATTTAAGAATATTAGAATTTAAATCGAAACTCTAAATATTTCCAAATTAAATATACTCGGATTAAAATTAAATAATCCCGGATTACATTAAATAATCCTGGATTAAATTAAATAATCTTGGGCCTTACATTTCTCCACCACTAAGACATGAGTTCGTCCTCGAATTCATAAGCAGTCTAGATATGCAGTCTGTATACACATAAGAATAAAGAATAACAGAAAAATGAATAAGAACTCACATCAATGGAATAGATAAGGAAATCTCTGCCTCATGTCTTCTTCAACTTCCCATGTCGCTTCTTCAACTCCGTGCCGACTCCATTGAATCTTCACCAATGGAATGGTCTTCATTTGGAGTTTCTTTTCTTTTCTATCGAGTATCTGAATCGGCTGTTCAAATTAGCTAAGGGTTTCATCCAATTCAGCTTCATCAGATTGAATAATATGCGACGCATCAGATAGATATTTCCTCAGCATAGATACATGAAAGACATAATGTATTCCAGATAAAGATGGAGGTAATGAGAGTCGATAAGCAAGATTGCCTATCTTCTCGAGTATCTCATACGGCCCAATAAATCGCGAAGATAACTTCCCTCGTTTGTCAAATCTGACTGTGCCCCTGAATGGTGAAATCTTCAAGAACACTCTATCTCCCTGTTCAAAAGATAGCGGCCGACATCGAACATTCGCATATCTGGCTTGTCTATGTTGTGCTGTTCTCATTCTCTGCTGAATCAACTTCACCTTCTCAGTCATCTGTCTGATCATATCCGGTCCCAATTCAGGCACCTCTGACACTTCATCCCAATACAGTGGTGATCGACATTTTTTTCCATATAGTGCTTCAAATGGAGCCATCTCAATACTAGTCTGATAATTGTTGTTATAAGAGAACTCCACCAATGGTAATGAATCTTGCCATGAAACACCAAAATCCAGTACTACAGCTCTAAGCATATCCTCAAGAATCTGAATAGTTCGTTCAGATTGTCCGTCGGTTTGAGGATGATAAGCGGTACTCAAATGTAAACGCGTACTTAGAGCTTCCTATAGGCTATGCCAAAAGTGTGAAGTAAATCTAGGATCTCGATCAGATACAATCGACTTTGGCACTCCGTGCAATCTTACCACTTCTCGAATATAGAGATCTGCCATTTGATCATGACGATAAGTCATTCGGTAGGGAATAAAACACGCAGATTTTGTCAATCTGTCAATGATCACCCAAATAGCATTGCATCCTCGGGATGATCGTGGCAATTTCGTCACAAAGTCCATGGAAATATGGTCTCATTTCCATCCAGGAATAGATAAACTCTATAATAAACCACATGGTTTCTTCCTCTCAGCCTTCACCTGTTGGCAATTCAGACATTTTGATACAAATTCAGTCACATCAGACTTCATTTGTTTCCACCAGTACTGATTTTTCAAATCATTGTACATTTTTCTGCCTCCGGGGTGAATACTGAATCGACTACAATGGGCTTCTTTCAAAATATTATGTCTCAAATCTAAAATATCGGGAACGACAACTCGGTTATTCACATATAAAACATCATCGGTACTAACCTGATATTCAGATTGATGTCCAGATTTAATAATTTCAATCGACTTCTGAACACTTAAGTCTGCTTTCTGTGCTTCTTTGATTCGAATCAATAATTCAGGCTCAACACTGATAGCACAAATTCTCATCGGTCTTCTATCTGTTTCAAATATATATCCAGAAATACAGCAATCTTCAATCAAATTAGATACATCTATAGTAGACAAGGATAAAGCACATACCTTCCTACTTAGGGCATCTGCTGCTGCATTCGACTTCCATGGATAATATTTGATTTCACAATCGAAATCTTTCAATAAATCGAGTCATCTTCTTTGTCTCATGTTCAACTCAGATTGCGAAAACAAATACTTCAAACTTTTGTGATCAGAAAAGATTTCAAACTTTTCACCATACAGATAATGTCGCCAGATCTTCAGTGCAAAACCAATGGCTGCCAATTCAAGATCATGAATTGGATATCTGACTTCATGTGGTTTCAGTTGTCGAGAAGCATAAGCGACAACATGTCCTTTCTGCATTAAAACACATCTCAATCCTTGGTGAGAAGCATCACAATATACAACAAAATCACCAGTACCTGAAGGGATTGTTAAGATTGGTGCTGTAGTCAACCTCTTCTTCAGCTCAAGAAAACTAATTTCACATGCTTCAGACCACACAAACGGTGCATTTTTCTGTGTAAGCTGTGTAATAGGCTTTGCAATAGACGAGAAGTCTCAGATAAATCGACGATAATATCCTGCCAAGCCCATGAAACTTTTGATTTCTGGCACAGATGTCGGTCTCTGCCAACTGATCACAACTTCAACTTTACTCGGATCAACTGAAATACCATCTTCTGATATAATATGACCCAGAAATACCACCTGTTTCAACCAAAACTCACATTTGGATAGGTTTGCATACAGTTTCTCATATCTTAACATCTTCAAAACTGTTCACAAGTGGTCAGCATGATCACACAAGTTCTTAGAGTATATCAAAATATCATCAATAAATATGATCATGAAATCATCTAGATACTTTTGAAATACTCTATTCATCAATCCCATAAATACTGCTGGTGCATTCCTTAGACCAAAAGGCATGACTATAAATTTGTAATGGCCATACCTGGTTCTAAAGGCAGTCTTATGGATATCTTCATCTTTTACCCTCAGTTGATGATAGCCGGATCGTAAATCAATCTTCAAATATACTGACGAACCCTGCAATTGATCAAATAAATCATCTATACGAGGTAAAGGATAACGATTATTTACCGTTGCTTTGTTCAATTGCCGGTAGTCAATACACAACCTCATCGATCCGTCTTTTTTTCTAAAAAACAAAACCGGAGCTCCCCAAGGAGAAATACTCGGTCTGATATATCCTTTGGCTAACAGATATTTAAGCTGCTCTTTCAACTCTTTCAATTAAATTGATGTCATACGATAAGGTGCTTTCGATATCGGCTGTGTACATGGTATCAATTCAATACTGAAGTCTACCTCTCGAAACGGAGGCAATCCTGGAATCTCGTCCGGGAAAACATCAGCGAACTCAATAACCACTGGCAAATCAGCCAATTTTGGGCTAGCTTTCAATATATCAACTGCATAAATAAAAAATCCTTCTGCCCCATTGTGCAATAAATCAGTCATAGCAAGAACATATATCAAAGGAATTCTGGCTCGTGAACCCTTACCATAAAATTTTCACTCGTCAGCCATCTCCGGTCTAAACCTCACAATTTTCTGAAAGCAATCAACTGTGGCACTGTACTTGGTTAGCATATCGATACCGATTATGCAATCAAAATCAGATAACCCGAGTACAACACAATCAATCTCAATCTCATGACCCTCAAACTGCAATGTACAATTTCTTACAGACGTCACTGATATAATACCTCTTCCCAAAGGTGATGAAATAAACATTACAATAGCTAAGGGTTCAACAGGCAATTCATGTAATGCAACAAATTGCTCAGAAATAAAGGTGTGTGATGAACCAGTATCAAATAAAACATAAGCAGGATAACCAGCAATAAAACAGTTACCTGCAATCACATCATCAGGTGCCACTTGTGCTTGCTCCTCAGTCAATGCAAACACCCTAGCCTTCTGCCTTGGAGGTTGATTCACTGACTGACCTCCTCCTCCTCCTGCTCTACTCTGTGCTGCTGGTTGTGGTTGGAACGAATGAACAGAAGATGCAGATTGAGCCACTGGTCTCGATGATCCAGTACCCTGTACACCTCTAGAACCACGCTGTGGGCAGACTCATGCAAAATGACCTGTTTGATTGCAAATGTGGTAAGTACCAAAAACTCCTCGGCATTGTTCACTGGTATGACGTCCTCCACACTTGGTACAATACACATCAGATTTCTGTCCAGCTTTAGACTGTCGGGATCCACTTGAACTAGAAGAGCTACCACCTGGGCGTTTAAACTGTTTGCATTTTCCTTTGAAGAAATTCTTCTTACCACTGCTACTACCTCCTACATCAAATCGAGGTGGTGGTGGAATCTGTGGCTGCTCTTGTGGTTGTCTCACTAGCTGTGACACAAACTGTGCTCCTCGTTGTCTCAGTATTCCTGCTTCAGCTCCCTTTGCACGATTAAGAGCATTGGCAAAATTATTCGGTATTCCCAAATTTACAAGAGTGAACACATCTGGATTCAAGACATTTATAAATTGATCGGCTTGAGCTTCATCACTGACATTAATATGTGGAGCAAACTTCAACAGGCTAGTGAACTTTGCAACATATTCTTAGATATTCATCGGTCCCTGTTGAAAACTTGCAAACTCTGCTCCCTTGTCCTTACGATAAGAAACAGGAAAGAATCACTGATAGAAAGCAGTTTTAATTACAGACCATGTGATAATTGTACCTTGATGTTCATATGCCCTCTTCGTCGCTATCCACCAACTCTTTGCAATTCCGTGTAGTTGATGAATCACCAGTCTCACACGATGATCATCTGTATAATCAAGGGATTCAAATAACTGCTCAATATCCTCTAGCCAATTCTCACAATCCACATCATTTTCATTTCCTTGCAACTTCGGTGGTTTGAAAGACTGAAATCGTTTCAACAGTTTTTCCATCGGATTAGCATCACCACTCATCGTATCAACAGACGCACTACCCTGTCCTAGTTCAGGTGCTGTTACTGGTATCTGTGCAGCATTCGTCTATTCTGGCTGATTCACTGCCAAAGTATGTCTAGTAGTCGGTGCTGGTCGGGGAGGCATATTTGATAATCAAACAGATTAGTGCACAATTCATCACGATATCATATACACAATTCTGTCTTAGTCCCTCCTCTGATTAGCACGATAATTCCTTCTCAAGAGATCGAGTCCTGATTCAGTCTCAGTCAAGACATGCTTCCATCCAAATCATATAAACAGGTAGCATGTAATTCTCAAAACTGTAAATCATTTCATATAATAAACATGCTTCACGAATAAATAAACAATCAGAATAGAAGACTCGATCTACGCCGCTCATCTATTCCCAGTCCGAGAAACTTAAGCTCTGATACCACCTGTTGTGGGGCCTCGTGTTGCTAATCTCATTCTTAGCGCAAGTAGTAATTAAACATCATTAATAAAACAAGGAAGGAATAAGATCAAACAATTTTTTTTTTCAACCTAGGGTGCGCTCGGTTGGTCAAAAATAGCCGACCGAGCACCCCATCATAACCCAACCTTCGGGTTAGAAACTAGGGGTTGTGGTCGGTCTGCTCTTTTCTGTAGACTGGGCGTTGCTCTGAACAAAAAATTGCTCTGGTTTTCCTCAGCTGATTTTGATCCTTCCAATCATTTCTAATCCATCAAATTCAAGCCTAAAACATGTAAAATCATACAGAACAAAGTCTAAACATGTTAACAAGAATTTGATATATCAAACTAGTTGCTTAAAGTTGATCAAAAGTTGCCAACTAAACACAACGTTCACTAAGTTCTTCAAGAACCACATTCATATGTTTTCTAACATACATAACAACTTTCAAATACATTGATTCGACTTATACAACCCGAGTCCACGTCTAATCTTCTCTCATGAACTACCCTCGTCGACTATGGCCAGCTCCTACCCCATCTGTTATCATGCACACATACAAAATAAAGCAACAGCCGTATAAACTCCGGTGAGAAATCATTCCCAGTATAATCGACATATAAAGCGTTAAATAAATCATATCAACTCTAATCATAATCGACTCAACAGTAGAGTAGATAACGCATATATCGATTAAGAATTGATTCATATAACGTCATTTCCATCAAGATTCGTAAACGATCTTGACATGGATATCCATCTATCGTAGTCATTCTGGAATAGAAAATCAGGTCGCCTCCGACCTCGGCATAGAATCAATTCAATATTGTATCATATAATCATTGTATCGACTTAAACTCAAAGATCCACTACATGTGATGGATCGACAACATCAATATCAAATCAAAACAATAAACAAGTATGTGATTTTGGCGGGACAACTCAAGAAGCTTCATTCTTGAGTTTCAAATTCCTGACTTGCGATGTCGTCTTATACCTTTCTCGTTCTTGTCGATTCTCTAGGCTTCAAATCTGAAACATAAAAATAAGAACAAGTAGATCAAACTCTATTCAACATCATCGATCCAAACTTCATTCAATCTTCACAATCAAATCACTTCAAACATCAACTTCTTCTTCTTCGGTTCAAAATCAGAGTTCTTGAGTCGTTAGCCTTCCAAACTAATCTGAAATGGAAGAATATAAATGCTACAACATCAACAACATCTCGGAGCACATCACAACTCAATCATCGGCTATCAAAACAGTCTCAAAACATAACCCAATAACGTGGTGATTAAAAATCGGAAACCAACATAATATTGAAACCATTCTATCTATCATATACAACTCATCAGCTGTATACCAGCAATAAACCAACATCTCAGAGGCTATATATATCGAGCTACATGCTGGAAATCATATCGAATACAAAACAATAACCGTTCGTTGCGCCGATGTCGATACGATACCACAAATCATCTCAAAACATGCATACATAAACAAATTCTGATCTGTAGCATATCTCAATCTTCAAACATGCTGGAAAGGTAATAAAACTTACACCAAATCGAATCCTTCATCACAAGGATTCCAGAACACTTTTCAGAATCAAAATCGGACGATCAAATCAAAAGTTACGACGATTTGAAAATTGAAAAACAAAAGAAAAACCAAGATCTCGGCTTCCTCTGTTCACTTTTCTGAAAATCTGAAGTAATATTGCATGTACACGTAAACATGCTGAGTAATCACTAATAATCTGATAACTTTCAAGTAATATTGCACTTTAGTCCCTCAATTCTTCAGAAATTACAATTCAGTCCTCGATCCTTATTTTAATTCAATTTCAATCCTAAATAATTTAAGAATATTAGAATTTAAATCGAAGCTCTAAATATTTCCAAATTAAATATACTCGAATTAAAATTAAATAATCTCGGATTACATTAAATAATCTTGGATTAAATTAAAAAATCATGGGCCTTACACCGAGGATCATGATTCCCAAATCATCGAAGATGGCCTCGACTTCGAGGCAACAGGAGGGTGGCCTCGTTCCCCAGTTTAAGGCTAGAGACTTGTGTATGGTACCATCGTCCAGAACTGGGTAGTACGGGGAAGCAGGTGTGAATGATAAGAGAGGCGAAAATGGGGTGTTGTGCGGAGGCTCAGACCTGGGCTTAGGCTTGGGATTGGGCTTAGGACTACTAGAGAAGGACCAGGGGCCCTAGTTTCATATTGAGCACACATTTGTATTTTTTTGCCTCTCATCAATGAACTATTTCTCATGTTTCATTATTTTTCAAGGCAAACAGTTTGTTAAGAAAAGCTTCCTTCCAATGCGGGATAGTTAGAGTCTCCTGTATAGGAACATCCACACCATGCAACTGAGAGATAAAACTGAAATAGGACTTAGAAATATTCTTATAGGATATCTAATTAGATAATGGATGTTGGGTACATGTTCCAGTATCTTTTCTAAGGGCTTTGGGGAAATCTAGAGACTTGTGGAAATCAATATTACTCTGAGATGACTCATATTCATTACTTGGATTTGGAGGAGTTGTGACAAAAGATTCTTTTCTCGGTTCCGACTCATGGTGTGACGCCTAAAATCCAATTTACTAAATTACATGCATTAATTTAATAAATATTATGATTATTATTTTTACGTTTAATTGATTTAAAATCTTTATTTGAATTATATGCTATTAAAAATATTTTATTATTTATTCAAGTGATTTTTATTTTTTATTATTTTTTCACTGACTATTTAATTAATGTTTAACTGTTTAAGTTTATTCCTTTGAATGATCTTAATTGTTTAGTTTTTTCTTTTGAAATAATTTTAACCGTTTAGCTTATTTGTTTTAATATTTTCGAGTGTCCAACTTATTTATTTTAAATAGCCTTAGTTTAGCGGTTAGTTATTTTAAATTATTTTAAATTATTTTAAATGTCTAGCTTATTTATTTAAATCCTTTTTAATTGTCCAAATTATTTTAAAGATTTCTATTTTCGCTTGTGTATTTATTTAAATTGCTTTTAAACGTTTGTCTATTTTATTTAAATTATTTTAAATCGCTCTACTTGATATTTAAATATTTTACTCGTTGTCATGACATCGAAATATTTATAGTGTTTAAATTCTTGGATTTTCAAGCTTGTATTTTATTTAGTGTAATTTAATTTATAGTCCTAGTTGTCTATTGGTGTAGCACTTTTTCTCCAATCACTCACACACTCACAATTATATACATACACCTATACATACACTTAAACTTAAATTAAACCCTATCCCCTAAAATTCACTGTAGTAGCCCGTAATCAAAATCAGTGATTAAGGAATTAATCATAATTACTTGGGAAGGGTTCGGAAGCTCCGAAGGCAGGATCGAAAGCTCAGAACAAGATCGGAATCTCCAAAGGTGAGTTCGGAAGCTCCGATCAGGATCGGAAGTTCCGATCGAGGATCGGAGGCTCCGATCGTTGTCTATAAATTGAAGGATGAAGCTTCATTTCCAATTGCCAATTCCGAGAATCCCTCTCTATTCCAGGCATATTTGAGTAGTTCTAGTCTTCCTAGGCTTGACCCGGGGGTTGCCGAGGCATTCGATAGTCGTAGCGGAGTTGTGCCCAAGTTCTGAAGGCATCGACATCAAAGGGCTAACGACGGACGAAGGTATAGCTTTTGCTTCCTATAAATATTTAGGAGTATGCAATAGCTTAGTTAAGGCTTTTAGAGCACTATAATGATAGTAGTATCATTTGCCAGTGTAGAGCAGACTATAGGCGTGGACCTAAGAGTTGGTAGAGCTTGCACTGATTGAGGTACGAAAGTACTGTTCGAGATATACTGACTGAGGATGCATGTATTATGTGACTGCATGGTTTATATGTCATTGATTTATGCTGCATTCATTTGCATACTGAGCTATCTCCTTCGAGATGTCTATTAGTAGGGTTGTACCCTATCCTGTTAGTGGATGGACTTCCATGGCTTTGGGTCCGGTAAATCCACTGATATTATGGTATGGGAGCCACCTCCTGAAGCGACGGCACAGCGTGCTACATATCAGGGCCCGGTCTGTCTCTGTTATCTGATCCTTGACCTCGAGTTTATAGAGAGTTCACTTTGCATGCATGTATACTTATACTCTCGTACTGAGCATTTTATGCTCACGTCTCGTACTCTGTGTTTTTGGACACCCTATTCCATGGGGCAGGTTTGCGATTGGATGAGGCGGGTGGATCCAAGAGGGGCTAGGCAGTGGTTGACCAGCTGGAGCTTCGCCTAGGTTTTATTCTGTTGTTATTGGATTGATACAACTATTCGATTTGGTTGTATTATATTTGGGTATTTACAGATTTCTTTACTTGGGATTGTATAATGTTTATGGTTTCCGCTGCTTAATTCTGATTACTATTTTGATTAAGTTAATTGCATGCCTAAGTTCTGTTTAGTAGGTGATCTGAGTAAGGGTCACTACATTTATGGTATCAGAGCATGCAAAGTATTCTTGGGATTTAGATTCTACATAAGATAACCGTTAGGTTAATTTTGTAGATGGCAGATCGTGACGACCAGAGTTCTCATGGCAGTATTGGTGGGCGTTGGGGTGATGTCGACCGGGAGCCTCGTCGGGAATGTCGCCATCGTCATCGAGATGAGGACCGTTTTAGTGTACATCGATTCTTGCAGATGGGGCCTAAGCCCTTGGTTGGAGGTGAGTCTCCGGAGGATGCGGAGAACTGGTTAGATCGCATGGAGATGACTTTTCAGACTTTCCAATGCACCGAGGAGCAGAAGATGGAGACCCTTGGTTATCTTCTGGATGGACGTGCGCGCAGGTGGTGGAGGTTTACTTCTGCACCTTTTGTTGCGGCGAGAGGAGTGGCCACCTGGGGCAAGTTCCGCACAGCTTTTCAGAAGCTGTATTTTCCTCCTGCACTCCGTCAGTTGAAGGCGGGCGAGCTACTGAGTCTGCGACAGAGAGCCATGTCTATTGATGAGTATCAGCAGAAGTTCTTTGATCTGCTATCCTATTGCCCCGAGATTGCCGATAGCTCCGAGATGAAGTATAATCTGTTCCTTCAGGGCCTTAACCCTGAGATCCATGACCTTGTGGCAGTTGGTGACGATATGTCCTACGAGGGTTTGGTGAGCCGTTGTCACCAGGTGGAGGATAGCATTCGACGGAACAAGTCTTTCTCTCAGTCGAGACCTGCTAGTTCTTTGGGTCCCCGTGCCCAATCTTTCAAGAAATCTGGATCTACTTCTTCTTCCTCTGGCTCTGCTGGTGTTGTCCGTTTTGGAAAGAAGGACAAGTGTGATCACTGTGGGAAGAACCATCCATCCGACAAGTGCCGTAGAGCTTCTGGAGCTTGTTTCCATTGTGAAGAGACTGGTCATATCCGGAGGGATTGTCCACTATCTGGGGGAGGCGGTTCTGGTTCTGGTTCTGGTTCAGGATCTGGTTCTCAGTCCACCGTTCAGGAGAGGTCGCAGGGACAGCCTGTTGGGAGTTCTCATTTGATGCCACGAGATTCTGGCCAGGTGTTTGCCCTGAGACATGATCAGGCAGTGGAGGAGAATGAGAAAGTCATCGCAGGTACATTTCTGCTTTATGGTATACCTGCTCTTGTACTTATTGACACTGGTGCATCTCATTCCTTCATTTTTGCACGTTTCGTTAAGTAGCACAAGTTACCATGCATTGCACTAGATGTAGTAGTTTTTGTTTCTACTCCGACGGGTCAGTCTACTTTGGCAAAGCGTCTAGTGATGAGTTGCCCTTTAGAGTTCGAGGGTAACATTCGGATTGCGAATCTCATGGTCCTTGCGATGGATGATTTCGATTGCATTCTGGGAATAGACATGTTGACTACTTATCGAGTTTCAGTGGACTGCTACCAGAGATTAGTACGCTTTCATCCGGAGGGGAGTGATAGCTGGTTTTTCTATGGTGAGGGAGCGCGACCCCCGATGCCTTTGGTATCAGCTTTGAGAGCCTGTCGAGCTCTAGAGTCTGGCGAGGAAGGCTACCTTATCTTTGCAGTTGATTTGTCCGCTGAAAGCATCGGGATAGAGAGTATTCCTGTTGTGGACGAATTCCAAGATGTATTTCCTGATGAGATTCCGGGTTTTCCTCCTGCTAGGGAAGTCGAGTTTGGCATAGAGTTGATGCCGAGTACTTCGCCTATTTCTCGAGCACCGTATCGTCTGGCTCCGTCAGAGATGCGTGAGTTGAAGAATCAGCTACAGGACCTTTTGGACAAGGGGTACATTCGTCCTAGTGTATCTCCTTGGGGAGCTCCTGTTCTCTTTGTAAAGAAGAAGGATGGGTCTATGCGGTTGTGCATTGACTATCAGCAGCTGAATCGAGTTACTGTGAAGAAAAAGTATCCTTTGTCTTGTATTGATGACTTGTTTGATCAGCTGCAGGGCACTTTAGTTTACTCCAAGATTGACTTGAGATCTGGGTATCATCAGTTGAGAGTCCGAGATCAGGACGCAGCTAAGACTGCATTCCGTACTCGCTATGGGCATTACGAGTTTCTAGTGATGCCATTTGGTTTGACTAATGCGCCGGCTATATTCATGGACCTGATGAACCGTGTCTTCAGGGAGTATTTGGACAAGTTTGTCGTGGTCTTCATTGACGACATCTTGGTGTATTCGCGTAATACGGAAGAGCATGTTTCTCACTTGCGGTTGGTACTGCAGACTCTTCGAGATAAGCAGTTATACGCCAAGCTGAGCAAGTGTGAGTTCTGGATGGATCGAGTGGTCTTTCTTGGCCATATCATATCCAGGGAGGGGATTTTTGTTGATCCAAGCAAGATTGAGGCGGTGCTTAATTGGTCGCGACCGAAAACGGTTGCTGAGATCCGTAGCTTTCTGGGTCTAGCAGGATATTATCGTCGCTTCATTCTGAACTTCTCTCAGTTAGATCGACCTTTGACGCAGCTTACCCGCAAGGGTGTGGATTTCGAGTGGTCCTCCAAGTGTGAGGAGAAATTCTGTGACGGCGGTTGACTTCTGCGCTGGTGTTGGCATTACCGTCAGGATCTGGAGGGTATGTGGTATACACTGATGCTTCTCTTCAGGGTTTAGGTTGTGTCTTGACTCAGAATGGGCATGTGATTGCATACGCTTCTAGACAGCTGAAGCTTCACGAGGACAACTACCCAGTCCATGATTTGGAGCTAGCAGCCATTGTGTTCGCTTTGAAGATCTGGCGTTATTATCTGTATGGCGAGAAATTTGAGATCTTCACCGACCATAAGAGTCTCAAGTATTTGTTCACTCAGGCGGATTTGAACATGAGGCAGAGACATTGGATGGACTTGCTTAAGGACTATGATTGCGAGATTAAGTACCATCCGGGAGCTGCTAATCTCACTGCTGATGCTTTGAGTCGCAAGGTGCGATTATCCGCACTTCAGACTTGTTCGATGTCTAGTGCGATCAGTGACTGTTGTACTTCAGGATATACTTTCAAGCATAAGAAAGGTATGCAGAGTATCCAGATGTTTGCGATATTATCTGAGCCAGCGTTGTATTCGCGGATTCGAGATGCTCAGATGTCTGATTCAAAGACCCAGCATTTAGCTCGTCTAGCTAACGAGGATAGCTCGTCTGGATTTCATTATCAGCCAGATGGATTTCTGTGTTTGTCTAATAGGCTTGTGATTCCGCAGGATGTAGAGTTGCGAGATGAGATTTTGTCTCAGGCGCATCGCACTAAGTTGAGTATTCATCCTGGGAGCAACAAGATGTACAAGGATCTACGTACTCGTTTCTGGTGGAAGGAAATGAAACGCAGTGTTTATCAGTTTGTTTCGAGATGTTTGGTGTGTCAACAGGTCAAGGCAGAGCACCGAAGACCTGGAGGATTGCTTCACAGTCTGCCTATTCCTGAATGGAAATGGGAGTTTATCACAATGGACTTTGTGACCCATTTGCCGGTATCCCCGAGGAACTGTGATGCTATCTGGGTTGTGGTGGATCGACTCACCAAGTCAGCGCATTTCATTGCCTATAGCCGGGAGTACAATGTGGATCGTATGGCTCGGTTGTAAATTTAGGAGATCGTTCAACTTCATGGAGTGTCTGTGAGCATTGTCAGCGATCGGGACCCCAGGTTTACTTCTAGATTCTGGGGGAGTGTTCAGCGTGCGATGGGTACTACTCTCAGTTTGAGTACTGCCTATCATCCGGAGACTGATGGTCAGTCAGAGCGCACTATCCGTACTTTGGAGGATATGCTTAGAGCGTGCGTCATGGATTTTGGTCCAGCCTGGCAGGATCATTTGCCATTGATCGAGTTCGCGTACAACAACAGCTATCATACTAGCATTGGGATGGCACCTTTTGAGGTGTTGTACGGGCGACGTTGTCGTACTCCACTCTTCTGGGAAGAAGTGGGGGAGAGACAGGCTAAAGGGCCGGAGTTTATCCAGCAGGCGGTAGACATTGTTGATCAGATCAAAAAATGGATTAAGACTGCACAGGATCGTCAGGTCAGCTATGCTAACACTAAACGTAGGCCTTTGCAGTTCGATGTCGAGGAGAAAGTGTTTTTTAGAGTGTCACCTTTCCGCAGGATTCTCATATTTGGCCTTAAGGGCAAGTTGTCTCCCAGGTTTATCGGTCCGTTTGAGATCTTGGAAAGCATTGGCGATTTGGCTTATCGACTAGCTTTGCCACCGCATCTTTTCAGTATTCACGACGTATTCCACGTATCTCTGTTGCGACGATATGTGGCGGATGAGTCTCATATTTTGCAGCGATCTGAGGTTCAGGTGAGCAAGGATTTCACCTATGTTGAGAAACCTATTCTTATCCTGTATTATAAGGATAAGGTTTTGCGGAACAAAGTCATTCCTATGGTTTTAGTTCAGTGGCAGCGCCGAGGCACTGAGGAAGCTACTTGGGAGCTTGAGGACAGGATGCGTGAAGACCATCCTGAGTTGTTTTGATTTCATTCTTAAAGTTGTATTCAGTTGCAAACTCTGTAAACGTTTGATTTGAATAAAGAATGTTTCTAATTTCTGTATTACATTCAGTACTTAAGATCTGATTTCGAGGACAAAATATCTTAAGTGAGGGAGAATTTAGTAGCCCGTAACCAAAATCAGTGATTAAGGAATTAATCATAATTACTTGGGAAGGGTTCGAAAGCTCCAAAGGCAGGATCGGAAGCTCAGAACAAGATCGGAAGCTCCGAAGGTGAGTTCGGAAGCTCCGATCAGGATCGGAAGTTCCGATCACCCCTATCCAAAGTCAACTAGTGATATTTTGACACGTGGCAGATGAGGATCTTCGGAAGCTCCGATGGCAGGATCGGACGTTCCGATCGAGGATCGGAAGCTCCGATCGAGGATCGGAGGCTCCGATCGTTGTCTATAAATTGAAGGTCGAGGCTTCATTTCCAATTGCCAATTCCGAGAATCCCTCTCTATTCCAGGCATATTTGAGTAGTTCTAGTCTTTCTAGGCTTGACCCGGGGGTTGGCGAGGCGTTCGATAGTCGTAGCGGAGTTGTGCCCAAGTTCTGGAGGCATTGACATCAAAGGACTAACGACGGACGAAGGTATAGCTTTTGCTTCCTATAAATATTTAGGAGTATGCAATAGCTTAGTTAAGGCTTTTAGAGCACTATAATGATAGTAGTATCATTTGGCAGTATAGAGCAGACTATAGGCGTGGACCTAAGAGTTGGTAGAGCTTGCACTGATTGAGGTACGAAAGTACTGTTCGAGATATCCTGACTGAGTATGCATGTATTATGTGAGTGCATGGTTTATATGTCATTGATTTATGCTGCATTCATTTGCATACTGAGCTATCTCCTTCGAGATGTCTATTAGTAGGGTTGTACCCTATCCTGTTAGTAGATGGACTTCCATGGATTTGGGTCCGGTAAATCCACTGGTATTATGGTATGGGAGCCACCTCCTGAAGCGACGGCACAGCGTGCTACATACCAGGGCCCGGTCTGTCTCTGTTATCTGATCCTTGACCTCGAGTTTATAGGGAGTTCACTTTGCATGCATGTATACTCATACTCTCGTACTGATCGTTTTATGCTCACGTCTCGTACTCTGTGTTTCTGGACACCCTATTCCATGGGGCAGGTTTGTGATTGGATGAGGCGGGTGGATCTAAGAGGGGCTAGGCAGTGGTTGACCAGCTGGAGCTTCGCCTAGGTTTTATTCTGTTGTTATTGGATTGATACAACTATTCGATTTGGTTGTATTATATTTGGATATTTACAGATTCCTTTACTTGGGATAGTATAATGTTTATGGTTTTCGTAGCTTAATTCTGATTACTGTTTTGATTAAGTTAATTGCATGCCTACGTTCTGTTTAGTAGGTGATCCGAGTAAGGGTCACTACATTCACACTCAAATCTCATTTCCCTCACACACCCCTTCACGACATTTACCATTTCTTCTCCAAGCTCACTCATCGACTTCTTCTCCTCCTCCTTGGATCGCCGCCGTTGCTCCGTTTCTTCCTTCTTCTTCAGCGGAGCATCACCTCCACCAGCTGGCCGAGATGTAGCAGCCCTTAGCACCTTCATTTCCAGCTCGTAGCAGCCCTAGGAGTCGAAGCTCAGTCCACCTCCAGCTCTTGTCTTCGGTTTTGGTAGCTATGCAAGGATATGGTTTCTTTCTTCCCATGTAAACTAGTGTATTTTGTGTGGCACCTCTTCATTGAGATTTTCGAAATATGCATAGGATAATGCCTTGTTCGAGCTTCACGTTTTTTATTTCAAGGATTTTTGGTGCATTCTTGTTTAATGAACTATGTCATCATGATTGTGCGTTGGATGCTTGGATGCCTTAGTGCATTCGAAATTTTTCAGAAAAGAGCATGTCTTTGGGGGTTCGAAATTTTCAGAATCTATATATATCTTGTGTTCGAATTTCTGTGTGTTTGATTGTGTTGGTTTGGATGGTGAATTAGGGGCTACCATGGATGAAATGTAATTCCCATGGTAGCGACTAGGATGACTTGAAGTTAGCTTGTGGGAAGGAGTTGAGGTACACTCGAGTAATGGGGATTGTTGGGCTCGGTTTTGATTGGGATTAGTGGCTGCCATTGTTGAGTTAAATCGAGCTGGTTTGGGTGGGTTTTAAGGGGGGTTTGGGTGAGCTTAAATGTTGGTTATGATACTAGGATAGTGGCTGGAGTTTGGAGACAAATGCCTAAGTTTGTTGGTTGAGTATGAAAATGAGGCACGATCAGAATTTTGAAAATGAGTTGGGCTGTCCGGAAATTGGTTTTAAAACAGGGATTAAACTCATGATTTGGTGAAGGGCTCGGCTTTGGAATTAGGCCAAGATGTTATGAGTATGTGGGTGAAAGCGGAAATTAATTCGGTTAAGTTTTGGTTGGGTTATAAGCTTGTGAAGGAATAGGTGCAGAATTTTAGTGTCTTAAGCTTGCTGCCCGGAAATGGAATTTTTATAAAATGATTGCTTAAGAATAAAATTCCGAGGATGATTTCTCTACTTAGTTCTAAGTGTCTTGGAGTCGTGGTTTCAAGAGGAATCCTTTTTTAATAAGAATCGAGCAAGTTATAAATTTTACGGGCGAACCGCTCCAATTTGTCTTAAGCGCTAAATTATAGTTTAGTTTTCCATCTTTTGGTTTGTCTCATAAATCGTCATCCCGATCATCCATGAGTGATTCATATGCATGATTATTGATTAACATTTACATGTACTCCATATTTACATATGCATGATAAGTCCCATATTCAAAAAGGAAAGAAAATATTTTGAACGAAGTGAGATGATTGTGACTACATTTATTCATGTGTAATGTGTGGGGCTGGAGACGTTTAGCTTCTCTTACCAACTATTCATGTGTAATGCATGGGGCTGGGAGAAATCTTGGCTTCCCTTACCACCCATAGGGCAAGACGGGTTGGAAGATGTCCTGACTTCCTTGCGGCATAGTGTACTACAGTCATGATCATGATCAAAATCTCAGAGTCACAATTCAAGGATCTAAGTTCACCAAAAACTTATATGTTTATGTTTCAGTACATTTATTCTTTTACGTTTGATTATATTCGACTTAGTCATGCATACGTTATGACATGAACACATTACTGTCAAAAATCTTTCATTTAAAGGTAAGGGCATAATAGTACTTTTAGTATCAGCTATTTTAAATCTGCATGTGCTTGTATTTATGTAGTACTCGTTATCCCCTCCTCCCATATTCTTGCTGAGTCTTTTAGACTCACTACGCTTATTTGTTTTCAGGCAGGTTTACGTTATCATTGAGTTTGAGGGGCAAGACTATCGAGTGGACTGCGATGCGGGCATGATATATCCATCCGACCTATGCTAGTCTTTCGCATAGTCACTCGAATTTATATGTTATGAAGCATTTATTTTTCTTATTTGTCAAATGTTTATGTAATGTTTTCTTAGAATTGATTTGGGCTTGTAAACATTAGATTTTTAAACTTTTGGATATTTGTTATGTCGAATCTCTCTCTTGGATTCTCGTTCTTTTCTCGGTTTAGTTTACTTGTGTCGTCGGTTGTTATTTCTTACTTTTTATTTTGTTTGTTATCTGATACATGCGGGTTTTTACTTAAACAAATAGGTCATGCCGAAATTTTAATAAAATTTTTTGAAAAACCCGTATTTTATTTAATTATTATTTAAAATAAAGTTAAAATCGTTTCACATTATCTATGGGATCATGGGGGCTTTCATACTATGAGGTTGTGATCTTCTTGCATAGACTTGACCAAATAGGTTCTCATTGTCACATATTGTTGTAGTGTCACTCTCATTGGTGGAAGCTAACACAGATGTTGTAGCTAGTGGCTCTAGACTCGTGTGTATATCAACCATGACATCATAAAGGGCTCCTATTATGAGAGACAAAATAGTCTTAGAGACTCAAAGAACGTGACATTCATTGACACTAAAACTATTCATTGACACTAAAACTTTTTTTTTTTCTCGAGGATCAAAGTATTTACCTTTATGTGTAAAATAATATCAAACGAAAACACATTTCAATGCCAATGATCCAATTTATCTCCATCACATGTGTACAAAGGCTATAATTCCAAACACTCAGAGGCCGTAAGTCAAAAGGTAAGTGTGAAAAAAGGAAGTAGTTTCTCATAAAGGTTATCGAAAATTTAAAGTTATAGAAAACATCTTATTAATCAAATAAGTGACGGTTAATATTGCTTATCTTCATAAGTATTTGATACTCTAGTGGTGAATGGTGAACATTAGAGAATTACTATTTATAGGATGAGTCTATTTTTTTGTTTTTACCACATCATTTTTTGGAGGTTTCGGTTACAAGAACTACGATGAATTATCCCATTTTTCCTGAAAAATTCCCCTACAATTTGATTAAAATACTTTTTCTCATTATCACTACAAACCACATGAATATTTTCCTGAAATTGTGTCTGAATCATAGTGTGAAAATTTTGAAAACATGTTTAGCTTCTGATTTTTGAATTGCAAGTATATACAAGTCATTCATGTATGATCATCAATAAATGTGATAAATCATTCTTTCCCAAAAATTGTTTGAATTTTAAATGGTTCTCAAACATAACTATGGGAAAATGATATAGATGTTTGATTAGACCTGTCAATTTGAGATAATTTTGCACGCCCTCTTGGTGGGTTGAGAAAACTACAACCCAACCAACTCGTAACGGGTTGCGGATTAGCTGACCAACCAGACAAAAAAATTTAAAATTTGGCAAAAAAATCATACATAAACAATACATATTTAAAAATTTATGAACTATACATAAATCATTATAAATAATATATTTTTTTCAAAAGTAATCGATTATACATAAACTATTATATAAATCTTTTAAAACTTATTGATTATATAAAATTATTTAAAGTGATATAAATCATTCAATATACATAAAATATTAAAAATAATAGTTATAATATAAATTAAAAAATTGTAAAAAAAATAAATACATTTTATCGTATCGGTCCGCTCCACCTTGCCTTCACATGCGGCCCAAACAGCCAAACAGATCAATCCATTTCAGCCCACATCCAAACAGACAACCAAAATCACAACCCTGGTAGAGGGCGTTGGTCAGATGGACCAAACCCGAACTGACGGCTTTATGCTTGATATGATTGTGCTGAAAAAATAGTATAATGATGTTTAACATATTGACACAAAATTCTAATGTGTTTTTATTTTTAAATAAAGCCAGAAACACACGTCTCAATTATGACAAATTTGGGTGTCCTCCTATCAAAAAAATAAAAAAAATAAAAATTAGGTGTCCTAATCTAGAATGTCATAACACTGTATCATTTCATTGGTACTTGAACTTGGTCAACGTTGGATTGCTGGGTTTGTGCTTGAAAGTCAAACATCTCAAAGCAGTAAGGTCTAGGGGTGTAAACGAGCCGAACTATTCATGAGTAGCTCGTGAGTAGTTCGGTCAAAATTCGACTCGAGCTCGATTTGACCGAGCTCGAGCTCGAACTCGAGCTCGAAAACATACAATCGAGCTTAAGCTCGAGCTCGAAATATATATATTCGAGTAGCTCGCGAGCTACTCGATAACACATATAAATATAAAATATAATATAAATATAATGTATATAATATTTTATTTATTTATTTATTCATATAATTATTTATTTATATATATTTATATATAATTATATATAATTTTCGAGCTCGAGATATATACAAACTCGAGCTCGAGTATGAAATTAATTACTCGATCGAGCTCGAGTTCGAGCTCGAGTAGTTAAATATGAGTCGAGCTCGAGCTCGAGTAGTGTGCTACTCGACTCGGCTCGACTCGATTACACCCCTAGTAAGGTCTACCTTTCTCCCTAGCACTACCAATTGTCCCCGAGTTCGAATCTTAAAATTCACACAAATTTTGAGAATATTTAGCATAGCAATTTAGTTCTCGTCATTGATGAACACACTCTTGGGGGAGAGTCATCGACTATATTGATTTCTTGTTTCCTGCACATGGGATATAAAATAAAAAATAATCTAGATGAACTTATCGTATGGTCGGTTGCTCCAAAATCATATGGTCGGTTGCTCCAAAATCTATTTCACATATATCATCAAATAAAATTGATGTATGTAAGGTAGTATGTTAGAAGAAGTTACCTTGTTGAGCTAATGAACTAGTGGATAACACAAAAGCGGGTTTTGAGAACTGTGTAACGGAAAATTTTATACAATTGGTCTAATTCTTTCTTAATAAAAAAAAAAAAAAAAAAAAGGTGTTCCAGAGGCTGCCGTCTCTTGTCCGGCTTCAGTTTTATTGGCACTAAATTCTCAGCGCTTTTGCTTTGGAAATTTTTATTCCCGGTTTGGTGGTTTTCTTTCTCAATGTGTCTCCTATGTGTAGTTTGGCTTATAATAGTTCTCACAATTGCTATTTTTCCCTTCTATGAAATTATCAAGGTCGATGGTCATTGGTTGTGTTTTTGTACACAAGGGCAGACACTTCAGTTGCAGGCACATGCTCGCCACTTATCATTATCCGACGACTGTCTTATTTTCTTATTACTTTTGCAAAATCTTCGCTAAGAGATGGCAGGGGTGTCTTCCTCAGAATTCTGTCACGAACATCATTACACTGTCGATTTAGTCCAGGAAGAAAACACATACCTCATCATTTTCCATTCGTTTTTTTTTTTTAATTTTATGATGTCATTCTTGCACTCTCAAGATTCTTTCACAACACAAGTCTAGTTCCTACCATGCTCGCAGCTCAGTGTAATAATCAATTATGTTTCTTTCCTCTGCATGGAATTTCCACAACCTGGTTTTGAGTTGAATATGGGAGAAACTCTCCGAATCCAGATATGTTTCACTGACAGACCTCCTTCGCAATGGGAAGAAATGAAGGTTCCATGAAATTTTCAAGTGTCATGCAATTACCAAGGAATTTACGGACTTCCATGATGTACACTTTGAATATTTCTTCTCAAGCTCTTTCATTTCTCCCGTCCAGTATCGTAGTTTTCCCTTGCCATCAATTACCAATTTAATGGAATGAGTCGTTTAGAAAAAAATTTACCATTTCATTTATGAATGGTGAGATGGGCCGATGAGTGTTCAAGCCCATTAAAAGAAAAGTCTTGTGATTTCAGGCCCATGACTTCTCTAGAGACTTCCGAATTCAGTGACTAACAGACCAAGGCATTATCGTTCTTGTTCAAGGTCTACAACAACAAGAGTCGGATTTTCGTTTTTTTTTCTTTTTGCTTTTTTTTTTTAAATTTAAATTTCAACGTTTTTAATTCCAGTTTAATTCTTTGGTAATTTTAAAATTATGGTAGGACTCCAATATGAATATGATCAATTCAAATGAAAATATGACATTTTATTATTTTTTACAACTATGATATTGCTCTACTTTAAATATAAATATAAATCAAATTAATTAGAAAAATTATTATACAAGCATACAATATGTGTGCACTAGTATAAGTTATAATACAAATGCTTCAACTAGCGGTCCTAATTTAGATTAGGGTATATAAAATGGGAGTTGATATTTACACTTCATTTTGTGTTATTAATTTATTCACAAATGAAGTACAAATAACAAAAAATGAAGTGTAAATATCAACTTCCATATAAAATATCCTTAATTATAATCTACACTAAGAATAACACTCACTGATGATTCTTGTATAAATAAATTATTTTGTTTCCTTTTCTCCACACTATACTTATTATAAATATAAATAAATGATAAACATTCCCATGAATCGATTTGTTAATTGAATTGTCGAAAAAAAAACCAAAAAAAGTATCGATTTCCCACCTTCTTGGGTATAAATCTGTTGATCTGTTGAAATACCACCAAAACAAGCGAATTACCAAACGACGTATGCTGCAAAATGAGTCACAATTCCAGGAAAAAAAGAAAGAAAACTAGAAAGATGCAATCCCTGATCAACAGAAAATTTCAAACTACACTTTTGACAAACTAAATTCAATAGACATGAATATAATTATAGAACCACTATTTCACCTACATGATAACTACAACAGATGCTCAGAATTGAAGGGGCAGGTATTGGAAATCTGAAGCACACAATTCATGTTTGCTTCATCTGATTAACTAACCATACATTCGAGCCACGAGAGAACCTTTTAATGGGGGTCAACTGCTTGTCATGTTGCCTTATAGGGAGATGTGCGACTAGTGATTGTATCCAACCATTGCGTTCGAGTGAAGAGAAAAACATCGACCTGTGCACGTTAATCAAATCACTTGTCAACAGAACAAGAATTGATATGAAATCATGTGAATAAAACATTTCGAATCAGTTAATCAGGACACGAACAAGAGTAAGCATTATGCCTGTCAAAACTGAGTAACTGAAACGGGAAAGCTCGGGGAAAATATTATCAAGGCAAGAATTGAATGAGAAAGGATCCAGAATTTTACTACTGAAATGCACTTTTTCTTAAATGATCTTATTTCTTATTTCTTCCAGTTTCTTTAAAATCTCCCCTGGAGTTCTATCCAGCTCATCAGCAATTTTACGCTGCATATCCATGGGCAATGTTGGAAATTGTTCGCACAAATCTCCATCTATAACATCCTGCAATCACACATTTTTATTCTGTCAACAATCGAGAGATATAATCATTGAAAAAAAAACAAATTGCAAACTATGCAATCACGTGGAATCACATATCTTTACTTTCACTTCAGATACCACAACTAGCTAGCATGATTGGAATGCAACTTCGAATACGTTTAGTTACTCGACAAACAGTTGTATAGCTAAAAGCATGTCACCGATGTGGGTAAATAACTGCAGAGCTCAGAGCCTAGTGCAACTCATTAAGGATTTCAGACTTCAAATTATAACTTCCTCGGTATGGCCCCTACTATTCTAGCAGGTTTCTCCATATATAGCTCTAAAGATCAAACAGTTCATCTCTGAATTCACCTGTGCCTAATACCAATTTCTCTCCATCCACCAACCATTTCCCAAAAACCAAAAACATTTGGTTACATTTTGTGTGGATTAGAAAGAAATCAAGAGAAATTCGAAAATTTGGAAACATGGGTAAAGTCATAGCACATTTTAATGGATAAATTACTATTAAGAACCCCCACCTTCACAGGAAAATAGGATGATCTGTAGGCAATATGGTCTCTGCCACACAAAGGTGGGTGTTCTTGCCGCATGTGCATCTCCAGATGAGAGAAGAAGTCAACATCATCACGTGATGTAAATGGAAGTAATGCCCCCAAACCACCCATCACAGTCCCATAGATGATGCACTCTCCCCCTCCGGGAATCAGGGATGCTTTCTGCAAGCAAGTGACCACATCACCAATGTGAAATTGAACTATTTCCTCTACTTTGTTCGGTGCTCCATTCAACTTCCCCTGCTCCCACTTTATCTTACCACCAGTGGGGTCTTCTTCAATCTCATCTGACACATCCTGTGGCAATCGGACAAAGTAGATATTTCCAAATTTGTCGGAACCAGCCACGGTGTCGAAGTCAATATGCTGAGCAGCAGTAAGCCATCTTGGAACAGTGTCATCAGCAAATATATATAACTGATTCTCATCACGTCTGTACTTGCAGTAGTGAAACGACTGAAACAACGGAACCGGATCAGATCATAAACAATTAGAATAAGAGATTGGAAAAAATAACTGGTCAAACTTAGCATATCTTGAACTATTAGATTTGGAATCCGAACCATTTTACCAGGTTTAAAGGCTTGAAATCATGCCCGACATGAGGGTAGACAGTCACAAACTATAAACTGACAAGATTTCTTAAAACAGTCATCACGTTGATAGGTATTATCAGTAAAACAACTTGAAAGAACAAATAAAAGTCATCCCTTCCACCCCACCCCCACCCACCCCACACAAAAAAAGCTTTTATTGGGTGAAAAAAGGTTTAAGCTACTGGGTGGTCGTAGAAAATAGTGCACTATACATAAATGCCTTCAAGATAATAACAGTAGACACTAGTATAGTGGATTTTCATTCCATGAACTATCAGGTTTTTTTGCTTTCCATTGGTTCCTTTATTCAACCTGCTCAGTATTGAATCTCAATTTGACAATAAAGGCAAGATATGATTTTTGTATCAAGAAAAACATGATAGAATTGGACTTACTTTTAAAGTTCTTTTATTCATCTTTAGTCTTTAGAATACTAAATATAGCATTTATTTGTTCCAGAGCAGCTCTAACCCTCCAACCAAAAACTAACCAAATCATTAGGTAAACCATAATGTTCACTTAAAGAACTTGTATCTGCATCATATTATTAACGTCTTTCAAAAAATGCTTCCACCATAATTCAGTGAATGATGCCGCATTAACAATTAGTCACAAATTTCATATGAGCTCTTACTAAAAACAGAGCAGTTAACTGGCAAGTTCTACAGTTCTTTTCATCCAAAAGCTAATAATTGTTCATGAAAACATCTGACATTGAACTTCTCTAAATAAAAAAACTACAAGCTCACATATAAATATATAATCACGGAATCACCTATTCAAAATGATGAAACAATAGATTCAGCATCAGAAGATCATTTGTGGCATTCAAAATGTAAGCTTGAAGCTATACAATAAAGGAAAATACCTCTTGCATGTCCCCAACATAAATTCGATCGCGATAGGTTTGGATGGAAGTGATTGTGTTGGGGAATAATTTATTCTCACACTTTCTAAGCAACCTCCTTTTCCCTAAATCATACAATCTAAGTACAGGACCAATCCCAGCAAGCAATCTTCCCTGGAATTGGCATAATGCGAGAGGTACACCGTCCACTTGTGTCTTGTGCAAAAGCTCAAGGACTTTTCCATCTTCTTTAAACCTATATATGTGAATATATCCAGCCTCGAAGGATCTTTTGGGCCAAAACTGAAGACCTTTTGCTGTCCCAACAGCCAAAAGTGTACCATACTCCTTATCGTGGAAATTCACAGAGCACATGCTGAACGCAGCTTCATTATCCTGAAGCTCTAGCAGACAGGTTGTTAAAGCTGACCTAGGATCCAGAACTCTAATGCAAGAAACCCACTTTCCAGATTCTGCCTTTGGATATCCATACTGCTCATCAGAAAGCGGATCATTGTTTTCCTCATCATCACCATTCTCCATCTGCACTATGTTTCCGTTTTCCCCCACTCCAGAAGACTCAAAGGACTCCTTTTTTGCAGCTTCGCGCTCTTCTGCTGTGAATGCTCCCTGATCGCTCTCAATTATTACCAACAGCTTCTTTTTGGGTTGAACCACAAATTTCCTAGGAGTATACCTCAAAGGTATGGCTGTTTCATTAAAAGATTCTCCAAGTCTTTCAATAGTAAAAATCCTCAATGCATCCCCAGCGACAGCAACAACACCTTCGGCACACTGATCCGATGAAAATGAAGCAGCATATTCAAGAGTCTCATATGACAATGGTGTGAGAAGGAAATGTCCTTGGTGTATATAACCAAGCCAAGGTCTACTTGACAAGCAAAGCATAGCTCTCCGTCCTCTCACAATAATAGAAAACAGCTTTGGTGCTCTGAGTCCTAGGAACCGAGATCGGGCATCTGATAGCTGTCCGGTCACCATATCCACTACCGTCCTGAATAAAACTCCATTTTGTAGACCAGCATTCAAAAAAAGGCTTGCAGGGTGGTCAGCCCCATCATCACCTCCAGTAGAAGCCTGAACTTCAAGAAATAGGAGAGATTCCGGAGGTGATGAAACACTTTGCAGACTTAGTATCTGCATACAGTCATCAGGATCCAAAGACAAAATGCGAATAGTGTTATCATAAGATCCAACAGCAAGAAACCGTGATCTTTGTCTTCCTTCAGGGATAGGAGAAATATCCAAACAGGCAACATCTCCTGACATTTCATGCTTCTCAACCTCCATCAGCTGACCAGTCATATCAACTTCAAAATATATAATTTCGCCTCCACTCAGTGCAATGACAACCTGAAGTCTGTTAGACCCAACCTTAACAATGGTTCTCTTTCCTGGAGTTCTCCACTCATTAATACGCCCATCTTCCCTTATATGCCTGATACCACTGGGATGCACTTGCATCAAGGAATCGTCGCCAATCAAAGAAACAGCAAGAGAAGGCGTCGTATCAAGAAACCCGCTGTCGCTCACTTCTTCAACAGTCTCACCAATGGAAAGCACGAGAGTGGCATTTGCAAAAGAAACAACAATATAGGCATCAAATTCATCATTGACATTCTTTTTGACAGTCCACACAGCACTTGGAACACCAGGTAACTGTGAAACTGCCATTTCACTAATAGCCAAACCAGGTCTCAACACACGGAGTGATGAACGAGGACCCCGCCCACAAAGTGAGAATATCTGAGGCGTTTCTTCCTCAAATAGATTAGTGACTTTCATATCCATCATTGGCATCAGACTCTCAATTTGGTCTATCCTAAGTAGATTCTTCAGTTTTCTAGGCTGGAAAAACACTGGCTGAAAACCTTCTTCTGTTTCCATCAGTGTAGCTGATGAGGCCTCCACATCTGGCTCATCTCCTATCGCCTGAAACTGATACAAGGCATGGTTCCCAAACTCAGATGCAGCAAATAGAAACCCTGACTTCAAGACGCACAAAGATGATGTGACAGGAATAGTATCAAAATATTTTATCTTCAACTCTTTTACTCTGTCATTCTCATGGTCCAGTGTCACTTTAAACATATCCCCATACTCAGTTTGCAAGAGGAAGAAAAACATGGATTTTTGCTTATGCATAGCAGCTGAGACGATCAAAACCCCACGCTCAGCCGGTAAGTCCTCGCGTCTCGGAATAACTGCTCGGACATCTGGATGCCCTTGATTCTTATATATGACAAAATTCTCAGCACATACAAGAACACCACTCGGCCCATCCCCACCACCAGGCACGGTGACAAGCATATTAGCACCATTATCGACCTGTTCAGACCATTTCCTCGAAACATGGTTAAGACCCAAATCCAATTCATAAAAGGTCAACTGCTTCTGCGCCTCATTGGCTGCTTGACCAGTGGGGTCCTGGTCAGCCTCGGCATAATCCAACTCTATAGCTGCAAAGATTGGGTTTTCAAACCCACAATCCACACCACAAACGGAATAACAAATAGTGTGGCTCTTATGCGCCTCTAGAGGAGATGAAATAGTCAACCTAGCTACCGTATCCCTATTCAAAACATAAACAAGCTTCTGCTTCTCGCAAGCACCAATCATTACAGCTCTACCCTTAGGGTCAATGGCCAAATACTGACCAGGGACAATCCTACGGCACCCAGATTTTCCAAAAGTTTCCTGATGGATTTTATCAAATGCGTTCTTCTCCTTGTTGTATTCAAGGATCACGATGCGGCCGGAATCAGAGCCGACAACAATGTAATCTTTTTGCGCTCCCGTGAGGCGAAATTGAGCTAAAGAGCGAATAACGCCAAAAATTTCAACAGACAGAAGAGATTGTAGCTTACCATTGTCGTCGGGTCGCAGGAGGTCGAGTACTTTCCCACGCGCCACCACGATTTCTTGTGATTTGCCGCCAGAGAAGCTTCCATTGATGGCACAGATGATGCCTGTAGCTTGTTGAAGGGTCAAGCTGTACAGGTACATGGTGATTTGTCGAAGTTCGGATTGAAGTGGATTGGAGTGGGTTTAAGAAACCCTAGGTTTTGGGGGTGAACGGGAGGGAGGGAAAGGGTTTTAAGTTAACACTCACACCCATCTATGCATGCAGTCATTTAGAATAAATTAATTAAATACATTTATTTTTTATTTTTTTTTATGATGTAGAAATCGCAAAAGTTATGGTGCTCTACATTTAAACATATATAGAAATGTTATGATTATCATCATTATCATCACCATCATTATCAACATTATCATCATCGTGATATTTCATAAGTTCAATGAAATTAGTTATATAACCCTGTATAAAAAAATGCTATACGTGTTCAATTTGGTGAAAATTTTGAATTAAATAGTATAACTTTGAAATTCGATGGTATTTTTCGTAGCAATCCAAAGGGATGATTTACTCTTCTTTTGCTTTGCTTTTCTTCTCCGGACACATTTGGCATGGTGCTTAGAAGCTAGAATCTTGTTCAAAGGTGTTTTGCTGGTATTGATTGACCCAGATTCGGATGCTCAAGTAGAGTTTGGAGCATTTCAAAAACTTTATGATTATTTTATAACTATTTTGTAAGATGAAAATAAAAAGGTGGTTGTTTTTTTTAAGTACAAGTACAATCTTGATCGAGATTACAAAGATATAATGTAAAGTAGTACTCCTTACGTGCTTGTATATCCCATTTTTTAACGAAAATAAAAAAAAATGGTGAAATAAAAAATACAAAAATAAAATTGTCTATATAAATATCGATCCACCCAAAAATAATATAATATTTTCGTAATTAAATATCTATAAAAGAAATATTAAATTAATTTATGATAAATTTGAAATTGTGATGACGACCCATGACATTAAAAGGTATTAAGTTTAATGATATAGTATAGATGTCCGCACTATTGACGGACTTTCTTATTTTTTGGAGATAAATTACAAAAAAAAAAATTAAATCTACTTAAATAAATTAGAAAAACTACCTATAATCAACCGAAATCGAACCTAATATCGATTGGTCATATGGTCTAAGCCTTAGCCATTGGACTAAGGCCACACCGGCTAAATGAATTGTTTTTTTAAAATAAAAACACTATAGACAATTGAGATGTGCAATATAACGCACCAAACAAAAAAAAAAAAAAAAAATCACTCGGGCATGCTCATTTTATTAGTCCCGATGCACGGACATTACATGCAAGTATAATTATTTTTAGTTGTAATTATTTTAGTTTTTATTATAAGATAAGATAATGTTGTGATTACAAAGTTCATGAAGGATTTTATAAAAAATTGTAAAATATTTGAAATTGCATGTCATAAAATTGTCATTTGATTGATATTTTTTATTTGTAAACTAATTTTAGTATAGTAATTATTTATATTGCATTTTTTGATTATCAAAATTTATGAAAGATTTTATAAAATTATGTAAAATATTTGAAATTGCATATCATAAAATCGTGAATGATATTTTTTTAATTTGTAAACCAAATTGAGTATAGTAATTATTTATATCGCATAATAAGAAATATGTAAATTGGATTTGTCAGCAATTTGATTCATGTATTTAAGTAGTGTTTGGAAGAACTTCTCAACTTTTTCTCAATAAATTTTTGAAATTTTATGAAATTTTATTAAGAAAAAGTTGAGAAATACTTCCTATAAGGCCTCTCGAACACTATCTCAATCTCACTAGGATTTTTGCTTCAACATTGCTCTCGGAAGACAAACCATGTCGCTCATCAACTTGCTCACCAAAGCTTAACCGATGAAAATGATGTTTTTTTACCCATATGCTACTCCTCCTTGAATCGGTTGTACTTCATGATTTCTTGTGATCAATGAAATGTTGTTTGACATTTCCCCAAAAAAAAAATTTAACTTTTTGTCATCTCATTCTCATTTCTCTTTTCCTCTCTCTTTCTCATTATAATAATAAAATATTATAGTAGAGAGAGAAAATAATAATAAAATGATTATATTGTAAATCTCTATCCCTAATCTTTTATAAAAATATACACTTCTTGATCGAAGAATGCAGAATGCTATAAACCATTGTCATGTATTTTTCTTCTCGAGGCCTGTTCAAATTTTTTATACAAAAAAATATAAACATTTTGATCGAACAACACATGCTACAAAGTTTTCATTTATGAGGTCTGTTCAATTTTTTTAAAAAATAAAATATAGACATCTTCATCGAAAAACACGTGCTACAATGTAGTATGTGTTTTTTGTTCACAAGACATGTTCAACTTTTTTAAAAAACTAGTTCGTTGTATGAACATTGTCGTTAAAATATTTGTACAAATCTATTACAAAGACAATAATAAAAAAATATATATGGAGGAGAGAGAAAAAAATTAAAGAAATAAATATATGTTAAATTATAGGGAATTTGATATATTGTGTAATGAAAAGTGGATATCCAAGTTTAATAAAATAGTTGTTCTTAAATTTTAGATTTTGGATAGAGAATTTGACTTGGATAACGTTTACTTGTATGTCATATTATAAATTGTAATTTTATACAACTACTAAAGATTTACAATAAAGATAGTTAAGAATTTTTTTTTTTTTTCTCTTGTCGATTATATGGAATAGAGCTAATTAATTAAATAGTCCATACATAAATCTAAAAATAAAACATATATAGACTTTAAATTCTTCACTTAAAACCATAAAAAAAAAAAAATTTACTTCACTTAAAGACCATCTTTAATTAACTAAAGTAATTTAATATACTTGGACCACAGGTCAGGACTTAAAGCTATTAGCTATGTATGGATTATAGATTTTTAGGCTATTTGTTTCGAATAAATTCATTTCATATCGAATATTAGATCTTGAATAATTCGAAAATCTCTTCCCGTTCAAAAATTCCAGCGCAAAATCGTATAAGTCAGTCTTAATAAATATCATGAACAATGTTTGCATTTTGGAAAGCAACAAACTCAACTGGTCCAATGATCGTTAAATGTTGGTCAATTTTTTCTATTTTTTAAAAAAAGGGGAAAAAAAAGAGTGAAATATTTAGGCATCACAAGGTGAATCCATTTACCGGAAAGAAAAGTGAAGGCAGCAAAAAAAAAAAAAAAAAAGAGAAATTCACATGGAAAATCTAAATCTATCTCAAAAAACTAATAACTCACTGGAATCCAAATCAAGAAGAAAATTTGTTTTGCTGAGAATCACTCGGGACAAATACAGGAAGCTGGCCACCCCGCTGAGATCGACCCTGCTGATAGTAACTCGACATAGTACCTCTTTGTGGGGCAGTCGTCGAAGCTGAGCTTCCGGTCCTCATCCCTCGATTCAACGGTTCGTTCACCAGCGGACCACCAAAGAATATGGACTGACCTGTGTATGTAAGCTCTGTTTTGGGACCTTGGGAGGTAGAACCTACATTACGTGTTGCAGCAGAGACGAAACGCCCCACTTCTGGATCCCAGTATACTGAGGATTTTGAGTTTTCCGCAAGATTTACGTTGCTTTTCCTCAAAGGTGCTTGTGCTACGTTTTCTTCAATAGTTCTAGCTGACAAAGGGGACTGAGCAGTGGAAGACTGATAGATCGGGTTGAAGTGGTCTAGGTTTGAAGCACGCTCGGCCAGTGGAGATGGAGCAAGATTCGAGGCAAGGGGGCTGCTCAAGTTACTGACACTAGGACCGCATGTATCCATGTCATCCCTGCTGGCTCGACTGGGGGGGTAAGAGCCCTTGGATGAAGATAACCTTGACATCCCGGCTTTACTACTTGCCTCATATCCTTGCCTTGTGCTAGTTGGGCTGCTTTTACCGCTCATTGTAGCACTAGATAAATGATCAGCATCATACCGATGATGTTTTGTGCTTACTGGCCGTAAAACGGATGATGAAGCTCTGGCCTTAGCACCAGCTTTAAGAGCCTCGTTCGAGTCCAGTTTTGCAAGTTTCCATGCCCTGATTCTGATGGGACGATGCAAACCTTTTTTACCCCTGTCTGACAGTGGAGCATCAGGATCAACTGTGGAAGGTAACCGTCCTGGCTCAAGATGATGAATAATTTCATCCTGGAAAGTAGAATGCAACAAAATATGAAATTGAAATTTCGAAGGCAATAAGCTAACAGAAATTTCAGGCATAACATCGAGTGGAAAACAAGAACTAGAGGCAAGAAATGTAATCTAAGAGGTAATAATGTCAGATTCTTTATCATCACCAATTCCCAACATTAGCATTACTCAACTAACTTGAGAGTTAAAAATGCAAATCATTTCTACGACAACCCTTTTTTATTAGGACTAACATGCTTTCAAATGGCTAAACAATTTGTCAGAAAACAAGCATTCTGAAGTACAAAATGAGAAGTACCATACACCAGTCTCGATGTAATATAGAAGTGCATTTTCTCATTCCATGCAAAGGTTTTTGAGAACATTAATGTTCGAATACAAACTTACTGAGCTTTAACTAATGGCTCGATACAAAAAACTGTAACTACTGTAATCAATGGTACAAAACAAACCATTTTTCAGTCGGCAATGATTAAATTTCATGCTTACTGAGCATGACCTGGATAGAATGCCTTCGATTAAAATACCATATGAAAGCACTGTAAATTTCAAATTAAACTTCTTTACAGACAAGTCATAATAAGCATGCATTTGTGAACGAATAACCATCAATACCTGATGATCCATAAATATTCTAGGTGGCGTACACCAAGCGCCTCTATACTGCAAGCCCTTTCCAACAGAGCTTCTTCCACTAATGGCAGTCACGGCAGAACTAGTTGGTGAAGAAGGCAAACTTTGTTGATCTCCTCCGTCTTGGGAAGGTTCAGGAGGTTCACTTTGTGTCCTCATAGCAACAACGTACTCGTACGTCGTGAGGCCCTGAAGAACAAATATGGTTATAGCTCTAGAAATTTCTGTTTTGGTTCACAAAAGATTGTACTTATATGCATTGTTTTTAAAACTGGACTTCACCGGCCGATTCTACAAGCTCAACCGGGAACCGATCATGGGTCCGGTCCGGACAAAACCCATAAAACCATTTTAGCGGTCAAACCCGTCGGACCAATCATGAACCGTTGAACTGGTTAAAACTGGTCCGACCGGTTCACCACTTTTAAAAAATTTTAAATTTCTTTTAGAATTTGATTATTTCTTATATCCTTATAAAAAAAATTATTTCTTATAGTCCAATTTTAAAATTATATTTTTGGTTATATATATGATTATTTGGATTTTGAACTTTGTTAAAAGTATTATTTTAGTATTTTGCATATGTGATATCTTTAGAATTTAAAATATGTTATTTACCATATTATATCATTATTTTATATAATATATCAGTGTTCCGGTCCAGCCGGTGAAACCATTTTTTAAAGATAGAGTGGTTCAATCACCAGTTTGGTGGTCATGAAAAAATTGCCCAAGGCTAATATGTAAACACACACATAAAAGACAATCTTGGGCAAACAAAAGGAGTTCAAAAAAAGCGAGTAAACTTAAAAGCACACCTTTCGAATCAGAATGATGTGGAAAAAGAATAATTCTCCCAAAGGCACAGTGGCAAGAAAAGAAAGAGCTGTACATATTGCCTGAAGCAGAAAAATACAAATCCATTAGTTAAATATTAAAAAAAAATCCAGTTGGAATGAAATGCATTTTATCGGGCACAGAAAATCCAAAACACCGGAAACTAGAGATATCATGATTTATTTATTGTTTTGAAGAAGAGATATCATAATTTTGAAGCATAATCAGCCTTCCCCTCAAAGCAAAAATTTGAGAAACAGCGAGTCCAAGAAGCACATTAGATACATAATCCATAGATTTAACATATTTCCTAATTTAATTTGATAGATAAATCCAGTCAGTTCTAATTTTTTAACATGAATTTCTATCATCAAGATCATATTACAACCATTCTTGGTAAACATTCTCTCTACAAAGAGCACAAGATTAAATGGTATACCACTACAGTAGCAAATGGTGGGCGAGAAAATCCATCCCCAAGCCTGTTAATAATTTGATTTTCAGTAGCATTCCGATCAACAAAACAGCGGACAAGGACAAGGATGCCCACAGCACATTCAAACACAAGCTGGTCCAAAAGAACACGAGCATTAGAAGAGACATGGAGAAGGGTCTATCGGCACACTGATGCCTAAGCAAGTCAATCAACTAGAATCCAGTAAAAAGCTTACCCAGACAAGGCTTGCAGCCATCAGACACACAAATGTGAAATAGTTCTTTCTACCCACGCAATTATTCAGCCACTGCAAGCAATAGAATATCCTAACGTCAATCAACCACATGGCAAGGCGATAGTTACCATAAATTGGATTGCGAGAAAATACTGCCCATTAAAGCAAAAAAATCTTCCACAAGAGGAAGATCTCTCTGATGTCCGAATTTATCCAGTGCACGTGTACCTGCTATTATTAATGTCTAATATTGGATTGAAGTTCTAACTTACGCGGCAATGATGATCAAATCCATCAACACATTTGTCACAGCTTCTACAATGTTTGCTGAACTTGCGCACCTAAAAATGAAAAGAAACCTAAAGATATCAGATCCATCAACTAGTTAAGCATTTCATTATTTCGTTCAAACTGCAGATAAAAGCAACGTACAAGGAGGGAAACGGCAAACAAAGAACGGCTACATAAAACAATGATAACAGGATTGGAAATTTTCTGCATTAAAATTTTCTAACTGCTTCAGCACATCTTTAAGGAAATTGGAAAGATTGGAGGTCAAAGCGAAGGTCAACTGGGGTGGATTGAGACTTCGAGTGTGAATTAATAAATTTAGTTTCACCAGAAGGTATTATTACCACACACAATATTGCTCGGAATACACAATTATTTTTTTAAGAGTGGGAGATAGACAACGGTAATTATTACAACTCAGAATACATTGAAAAACATACCAAAAGGGTACATTAAAATTTCCAGAACTCCACTAGTTATAGTTAAATAATATGAACCATCTTATTTAGGATCATAGTAGGACACATAAACATACAACTCGATAATCTCGCCATCCATCTTTTAATTCATGCAGGTATCAGTATAAAAGCTGAGGATTCCATACACTTTAAAGTTTAAACTTCATACTTTGGATAATAGACTTTCATCACGTAACATATTCATGTAAAACCAACAAATTCCCTTCCTCTAATTTTATTTTTATTTTTGTGTTCTCACTTTGTGGAAACCAATGTTCAAAAGGTTCAAAATTTTGAGCTACAGCCACACTATCTGAGTATAAATGCAAATGCAAAGGTGAATTCAGGTGAAGTAATAAAACAAGCTCAGATAGGCCCGCACATCGAAACCGATTAATCTAACAAAAAATATATAATATTTTAAATGGATGTTAAGCGTCGAACCATTTTGTGTGTGTACAGCAGCTATCTACTAAAATCAATCGAAGTAATGGAAGCAAATATAAAATATTTCAATGCAATGGATTATTTTAGTGTTATTGCCAAAGAAAAGCTTGTGGGGTGAGGGTGTTAGGGGGAACAGGGGGGTAACTGACAGTTTCATGTTGTCCTTGAGCGTTCACAGGAGGGGATTGGGTTTCCCCCATGGGCATGGGAATGGGCATGGACAGGGGGTCATACCATCCAATTGTATTGCAAAATCTTAACACAGGTCTAAAATTGATTTCTACCAAATGAATTTATGCATACTGAGAATCTTTTTTAAAAACGGATAGAGACCTCAGCGTTGCACAATGTGCAGAACAAAGCATCCTCCTCATCATTTTCTTCCTGATAACCTTCATCCTTGCGACAGTCCTCCTTCACAAGACAACCGCAGAGGCAACCTCCAAGTATTGAACAACAACCTTTACCTTTTGTGTAAGATTTTCCTTCATTCTTATCTCCTACTTTACCCAGCTCCTCAGTTGTGGAAAAATTACCTAATCAATATAAAACCATCACCAAACAGAAGGACGATAAACACATAATAACAACCTGGTGATTAGGAAGAAAACGACTGCGGAGTAGACCCAGAATTACTTTTTCAAGAAAAAGTGTGTCGTATATAACTCATCATTCAAGGGCCATAGGCTAATTAAACAAGATCAAATGAGCCAATGAATGGTGCATCCATTGGAGCTCTATCACAAGTTTTCATGGGGTTTTGACACTTCTCAATAAGTTCCACTAAGATGACATCAACAGTAATCAGTTACCAGTCAACTCTGTTCCATTATGTGATCCATAAGCTGATGTCTTGTCGGCATCAATAAGAATTCCAGGATCAGCAGGATCAATAGCCGTGCACCTCACATAAAGTATAAATACACAAAGTGCCTACGAATCAAATAAGTGTGACAAGAAGCATTTAGATTCAGATTTTAGTCAACTAACAACATGAGAGCTCCAATACACTTACCAGGAAGGAATAAATTCCTGTGGCTAAGTACTCATAGATGTCCTTTCCTAAAAAAGGAGCAAAGAATGCAAAGAATGCAACAGATAACAGGAAAAATACTGTTATAGCCACAACCTGAATTGAAAAAGAAAATCGTGAAGAAATGGGTGAAAAATGTTGGATAAAAAGAGAGATATTATTATTATAATGAATAGTCTAACAATGTCAAATAAAAAGTAAACAGTAAAATGTTTTTTACGTTATACAAACCGAAGCAACTGTGCTCCAGAATCCATATATGAAGGCAACAATTTATTACCTCTTGAAGAACATAACCAATGGGAAAAATTCAAACTAAGTGTATATGTGCCTATGCATTGACTTAAGGAGACTGCAAAGAAAAAATATGGGAGAGGAAAGTGATGCAGCTTTTCTTGTACTAATCATACAATCTGAAAACATGCCCATATAAAAACCTCTCCCCAGTTCAAATAAAAAAATAAAAGGAAAAAATGTCCATACCATATAAAGTAATCATCATAAATTTAAAAATAAGGTATCTATCTTCACAGGATTCTTTTATTTGTCCATTGTATTCAAGAAAATCTATGACTAAACAATCGCTGTCGCAACAGACATTACAGATTAGGGACAAAGCAAGCGACGGAGCATCTATCACAAGCTTCAGAATAAAAGTCAATAAGACAAGGGCGACCCATTGAGAGCATCGGCCCCCACCTGTACTTTAAAAAATCGAGTTCTATGTACGATTCGCCTTTAAAATTCAAAGTTTATGTAAGTTTTGCCCACAAACAATCAAATCTCTCTGACCTCAGCTAACTCCTGGGTCGCCCATGAGAAGAAACCAAATTTCACGAGCCAAACAACAATCAAGATGTATTCATACATTGTAAGAATTTTAACACATCACAGCAGAAAAACATGATGAAAAAAAAATGCAAACCTGAAAGGAGTGAGCCGGCAGCTGCCATCCATGTCGCCTAGCCATCAATTACTGTAAAACCCAGAACAAGTCAACACCATTCACACTTCAAAACACGAAATTTGACCAATCTCGAGCAGAAAAAACATGAAAATGTCGTCGAAAATGAACAAACGTGGGATTGTTCACGTAAAAAAACAACAGAATTCTCGGTTTTTATCTCCGTCACTCGCACGACTACCGAACCTACAAAGGATAATGGAGTGGTTCTGGAGAATCCAACGCTGACCCAGATGCTAAGAAGCAATTCTGTGAAGACCCAACAAATGCTCTTGGTTTTAGGGTTCCTACATTTCGATTTGCCGATCAAAATGAGCTGAGTTGAAGAGAGCAGAGGGATCTTGTTTTCAGGGTCATAGTGATGCTTGCTGACTAGTGAGTCGTAGCTTGAGTGCTCTTGTTATATGGCATTTATTGTTTTATTTATAATCTAATAACTTATAATTATAATTATAATCAATTAATTAAGATCAATATTAAAATAAAATATAGATATTAGGATTAAAATGTATTTAATTCTACTTATGGGAAAATAATAATAAAAATGTATAAATTTTTATATCTTTTTTAATCAGTGGATGTGGTGGCTGATGCCAATGGTATCAACGTATTTAATGCTAGTTCCCACTTTAAGAAAATCTTATGTCTAATAAGTTATCTTTAAAAGATATATGAATTTAAATGTTTTTCGTATTCCAAAATTTAAAATACTTGTTTTTTTGTTTTCAAACTAATATCTAAAGAATACCTTTTTAATGCTATTTTTAGAAAATAATACTAAAACAACAATCAATATCTCGTACATCGATATTTATATTAATTATATTATATCATGAGAAGTTGTTATTATATGGATAAATTATAAATTCATACCCAAACCTATTTTCATCTTACATTTTAATACCTAACCCATTAAAACTTATTTTCTACTCCTTGGAGAGAGAAAATTTTGTTTAAAAATACCAATTCTACCCTTATCTATTAAAAATCCTAATAAATCACTAAAAACAAAAAAGTGAGATAATGGATACTAAAAACAAAACAAATCCAAATAGTATTTATATAAAAATTCAAATTAAAATCAAAGAACATAAACCATATCATATACATGCTTATGTTGATACATGAGCAAGTATGTGTCTAGCAAGTAAACACATACTCCCAACTCATTATTGGAAGAAATACGACAAAGGATTAAAAGTTCGAATAGGAGATGGATCAATAATCATGCTTAATACAGTAGCAGAAAAATTAAAAATAGAAATAGAAGAAACAAAATTTGTAATACCCATTATATATCAAATAGAATCAGGAATGGACATTATAATAGAAAATAACTTTTTAAGAAAATATCTTTCCTTTACACAATTTGAAAATTACATAACTTTAAACAAAGGATCATCAATGATTTATATTCCTAAAATACGAACAGCATTTCATGTAGGAAATGAAGGATTTACAAAGAATTTTCATAAACGAAATACAAATCCAATAGAACTAAAAATAGAAAATATTTTAACAATTAATCATGAAAAAGAAATCATGAAGAAATTTCATGATATTTGTTCTGAAAATCCTCAGGACAAAATTAAGAAAAGAAAACAATTCATTGCTTCAATAAAACTTAAAGACCCTAATATCACAATCCGTGAAGCACCAAGAAGATGCAACATGGATGATGCAAAAATATTCGAAAAAGAGGTTCAAGAATTACTAAAACTTAAGATAATCATCCTAAGCAAGAGTCCACACTCTTCACCAGCCTTTTATGTCAGTAAGAAAGACACTGATAAGAAAAGAATGATAATTGATTATCGAAAAATGAATAATGCAACAATTATGGATGAATATTACATCCCAAACAAGAATGATTTACTATCTTATATAGGAGGAATGAAATATTTCTCCAGTTTAGATTGTAAATCAGGATTCTGGCAAATTCAGCTAAAACCACAAACACAATTACTTACATCATTCAGTTGTCCAAAAAGACAGTATCAATGGACTGTATTACCTTTCGGACTTAAACAAGCACCAGGTATATTTCAAAGATATATGGATGAATCTTTTAAATCATATGTAGATTTTTGTTGTGTTTATATAGATGACATATTAATTTATTCAAAAACACTAGATCAACATTATAAAGACCTCATGACAGTATTAGATATTTGTCATAAATATGGAATTATACTTTCTGAAAAGAAAGCACAATTGTTTAAAACAAAAATAGATTATTTAGGATTACAAATAGAAGATGGAAAACATTGTTTACAGCAGCATATACTTAAGAAAATTCACGATTTTCCTAGTGAAATCAAGGATAAAGATCAATTAAGAAGATTTTTAGGATTATTAACTCATTCTGGAAATTACATTAAGAAACTTGCAGAAATCAGAAAACCTCTTCAGGTAAAACTTAAACAAGACTACAAGTGGAAATGGTCTAAAGAAGATACTAATTATATAGATACTATTAAAAAGAAAATAATTAGTAATCTTCCTGAGTTATATTTTTCTTCCAATAAAGATATAATAATAATTGAAACAGACGCTTCAGATGAATACTGGGGAGCATGTTTAAAAGCTTATATAGGAGAAAGAAATTTAGAAGAACTTACTAAAACAGCTACTAGAAATAATGAAAAATTATGCAATTATACATCAGGAACTTTTCAAGGTGCACAATTAAATTATCATTCAAATGAAAAAGAATTATTAGCTTTAATATTCACAATTAGGACTTATGAAATTTATCTTATTCCTAAACCATTTTTAGTAAGAACAGATAATATGAATTTAACATATTTCAAGACAAGGAAAATATCAAGAAATGCAGGGAGAAATGCAGCAAGGCTAATTAGATGGCAATTGGAATTGAACCATTATCAGTTCGAGATCCAACATGTCAAAGGAACGGATAATTCATTACCCGACGCATTAACCAGAGAACTTCATCCAAATTATACTATCCGTAGTAACGGAATAACAAAAGAGATCCTAAGTGATCCAGAAAATGACCACGAGTCATCCGAACATGTCTTAGAAAGCATGGGGAATATAAATTGATGAAATGAGATTTATATTCAGAGACATGAATTATTTTATGACTTTCAGTCATCCGAACATGCCTCAGAAAGCATGGAAAATATAAATTGATGAAAATGAGATTTATATTCAGAAACATGAATTACTCTATGAGTAAAGACAATCAACCTCATTTATGAAGATTGATTCAATTCTTGCAAAAGAATTTCATAAATGCAATGATACGCATAATAAAACTATCCGAGTTACTCACGAAAAGAGTTAAATTTCTAACCATTTATATATATATATATATATATATATATATATATATATATATATATGTGTGTGTGTGTGTGTGTGTGTGTGTGTGTTTTATTGTGCAGGATGGAACAATTAAATCAATTAGAAGAACAATTGATTGACATAGATAAAGAAATTCAGATTCTTCAACAAATAAAAAAGAATATAAAAGGAAAAATTCAGAGGATTAAAGAAAAGATGGCAACATCATCATCATCATCCTCACCAAAAACTCCAATCAAGTTAGCAACTCCATTTAACAAAATAATGGAGATGAATGAAAAACAGTCAGTGGTCACAGCCAATACTAATAACCAAGAAAAAGAAAAGAAGAAAGAACCGGTGGTCACAGCTAACACCGAGAAAAATGAAAAATAAGAAAGGACGTTTAAAAGTGCCCTTGAAGCAAGAGAATGAAAGATGGTCAATCTGCGACCACAAAAACCAATTTTTGAAAAAAAAAAATTCCAAAAAAACTCAAGACTGAATTCTTTGAAACACTAAACTATTTAAGAATAGCCAAACCATATGCAGAATCTTGGCTACAAACTTGTGATACACAGAGCATATCAAGAGCAAGAACACTGCAAGGTGCTCCAGCGCATGAAGTCGCAAGATTCTTTTCAAATGGATTATTAAGTAGATTGGAAGTCAGTCCCAACAATCAAGAAATAGAACTATTTCCATATCAGTTGAGAAATAGTATCATCCAGTTCAAGAAAGCAGTCTTTAAGGACGATCCAGTATTAACATTGAGTATTCACTCAACCCTTCCAGATTGGGATGATAACAAATTCTATCAACCAATGGTATATATTCAATGTCGAAAACAAAAAAACAAGTTCTTATTCGAAGGATCAAATGAAGAGAAACCAGTAATGAATATCTCAACACTTCCTGAGATAAGAATAAAGACATTGATTGACATGATCTCAAAGACAGGAAAGATTGATGGAAACTCAAAAGTTAAAATAAATTTTGCAACCAGTAAAATTTTATTAACTACTGGACACAAGGAGACAATCCAAAAGAAAAAACAAGCCATGTTAGCTCAATTCGAAGCTCCAATCTATGAAGCAAGAGTTGACATGACCCGAGAAACCCAACAAATGCTATGTCAAATACTAAGAACAATGATTTCCACTCACAAATGTGGACATTTCCAAACCATTCAGACAGAAGAAGCAGCTGTCAAAGAAGACAAACCAATAAAAAAATGGTCCGAATGTACTAGTGATTCAGAAAGTGACACAATGTAAAAACAAATAAAATCGTGGACCACACCACATGTTAAAGGCATCCACTCAGATGTAAAATGAGCTGTTTTTTATTATGTAGTGTCGGGTGGTCCCCATCTTTTCTTTTATTATGTATGCGTTTCTCCACGCCTATAAAAGGATATGTTTTGTGTTGTAAATAAAGAAGCGAAGTTTGAGTATCTCTCTCTTCTTAAGTTTCTTACAATCTGGTTCATACAAGACGTATGAAAACTATCAGAAACTAAGAAACATAAAATCAGAAACAAAAATAAGTCTTATGGCTAATAACTAAACAAGCAGGGCGTAAGGAGGATAAGGTTGAAAACCAACCATTGAAGATTCATGGTTAGAATAAACCTGGAGATCCATAGAACAAGTACCAGTTGATCAAGTGATCGTTAAGGAAAAGCAAGGATTTGGCCTCTGCTCAAAACCAAGATTCATTCAAACAAGGTAACCTTCCTAAATCTCCTGCAGCCCTTAATTCAAAGAAATATTCAAAATACGTTAATCATGTCATCATCCTTCATAAGAAATGGAAGATTGATAATAAAAAACTGGTTTGAAATAGAAGATGATCATGAATATGATGCATTTCATGAATATCGTTTAAATACTTCTGATTTAACCATATTCGAATCAATTTATCAACTAAAAGTTGTAACTATAACCCATGAATGGAACCAAACTAATCTGAAAACATTTATCTGTTATAAATGAATCAGATCTGTAAAGCCATGAATAAAAAAATAAAAATTTGAAGAATTTCGCAACCAAAAATGAATCAGATCTGTAAAGCCATGAATGAGAAAATTCATAAGAATTTGAAGAATTCCGCAACCTGGTATCAGAGCGGTTAATTAAAGCAGATTATTAATGCCTGGATTAACTTTAGATATTGAGATTAAAAATTTATTTGATAAAATAATCTTACTAAAAGATTTACGTCAAATAGATCAATTATGAAATAAAATAAAAGATCTCCAAACCTTTTATTTCAAAAATCATAAAAAAGAACATTTTTCAAGCAACTAAAAAATGATAATTTAAATTTCTGAAAACTATGAAATTGAATACATAACAATATGTTATGAATAAGAACAAACTTTGTTATCGAAATCCGATCAACAAAAACAAAATAATAAAAGTAACAATTTTTACTAAATGGAAAATGTATGAAAATACGAAAATGAATATCTTTAATTTATATTCTCAAAATATAAATTTTGATATAGAAAATTGTGAAAACAATTTGAAACATCTTAAAAATTGTCAATCTTTAATTAATAGTTTCGAAGATTTTCAGAATTTATTAGAACAGATAGATTCAATAAAAAGGCTTTTAATAGCCTTAAGAAAATTAAGAAGTTCTATCATCTGTTAAAATGACAGAAGTAACAATTCTAAATCATAATAGTCATATTGATGAATCTGAAGAGAACCAAGAGTATAATTTGAATATTATATTTAATCAGAATAAGTTTGATGAGATACAAAAAACAGGGTTTTCTAATTCGAAAACAAATCTAATAGACCAACCAGGAATATTAAGCAAGATTTCAAATTTTATTAATCCCAGAAAAAATTTAATTTATTATTCGATTCGTACAAAAGAACGATCTTGTAAAATAAATAACAAATCAAGGTCTAATACTCTGAAGTTATTAACAACTCAAGATATTGATACCATCATGGCAAAAGCCAGTGAAAAAGAACGATCTGAACTGAAATATGTTCACATTGAAGGAATCGAAATAATAGTATCAGCTCACTATCGAGAAGGAATAGATACACCAATTGAAATCACAGTTCGTGACAAAAGGATACGTAATTTTGAGGATTCTATCCTTGGAAAAATGAAGGAAACTTATGTTACAAAAAGATGAAATTTTGTATTTATCCATAATACAATATATCTCTTTTTGATAAAAACATAAATGACGTTTTAACATTAGATTATTACTTTTATAGAAATAATCTTATGTTAATAGGAAACCATTCGATCAATATAAACTATGTTGTCGGTTTAGCAATAAGTAATAATTCTCAAACAGGAATAATTTCAACAAAACCAACTATTTCTGTTGAAAGAATGTTTGAAAATATTACAAAAATTGAACACCCTCGAAAATCATTTATTGAAAAAATAAATCCCTATAAAAGATGGAGTTCAGATGACCTCCAAATCACAAAACAGTCTGTACCAAGAAGATCATTATCATTTGCTAGAAATGATGAAGATATTCTTGAAAAGATTGGAACCATGAATCAAAATATTCTTAAAATTAAGCAAGCTATTGTTAATGAATCAACCTCATCGCAATGACGTCCTTAATAAAATTAAAAAAAGATCTAGGAGATTTAGAAAATAATATCAATAAGATCAATCTATCAATACAAGAATTAGAGAAGAATTTCAAAGAATATATTGATTTAGCAACGACTAGATTAATAATTGAACAAGAAAGACATAGTAATGAAATATTAAACTATCTTAAGGAAGTTCTCCCAATAGATAAAGGAAAAAGAAAAATGGAAGAAGAACCACCATTCAAAATTGAATCATGGTATAGAAATCCACTTAGTTATGGCAAACATAAGTATGGAGATGTTTAGTGAAACAGACTCATCTGAATCTGAACAAATATGAGTAAATACAGAAGAATTATATCATTCACATCAGGAATCAGAACAATACAGAGATATGGATATTTCAGAATCAGAGTCTGAAGATGATTCTAGACCACAATTAAATCTACGAACAAATGTAAAAGGTAGTGGTGGAAGAGATGATGAAGAATTTAAATACAACAGAGACCAATACTCTGGATCTTATAAAGATGTTAGAGACATTCTTAGAGAATCAAAAATATCAGGATTTGTGAAACAAAATATTTTAGATTTAGGTTGTTCAACAACTAAAGAAAGAAAATCAAAGATAGATCATTGAGCAAATGAACTATCAGTACAAATTCAATTAACACCATTATTAGACAAAAGTGAGAATATTCAAGTTTTAACTCATGGAATGATAAAAATGACATTGGTAGGAGCAGTAAAAACTTGGGCTGAAAACCTAGTAATTACTAATCAACCACAAGGAATGACAGGACATCGATATTTCGAACTATTTATTGATACCTTGTACCAAGAATTTTTAGGAGTTTCTAATAATGATGCTAATCTGGTAGCTAAGAACATAGAACAAAATAGAGCAATTTTTATTCTAGATAATATTAAACTATGCAATTTATGTTATTTAGAAGAATTTATATGTGATTATGAAACAAACTATTATCAGTTAATAGATGCTGATAAAAAAAATATTATAAATTAAGTATTTTTAATAAAATACCTAATATACCAATAAATAGTAAAGATGAATTCTTAACTAGCGCTTATGCCAAAACACTTGGAGGAGCTAATAAATTCATTAAAGATGTTATAACAAAGAAATGTCATGAAGTAACATTAAATAAAAGAATATCCAGATCTTACAAACAAAATAATAAACTTTGTTGTGACAAAATGGAATTCACAGTAAAGGAATACGGTTGCAAAACAAACATGTCACACAAACATTTAAAACGACAGAAACAGAATAAATTTAATAAACCTTATAAATCTTTTAATAGAAAATTTATTCTCTATAAGAAAAAGAAATTTAAAAGGAATTTCTTAATAAAACCTTATAAAAGAAAATTTTATAAAAAATTTGATAACAAAAAACCACCTTGCCCAAAGGGTAAAGGAAAGAATTGCACATGTTGGTTGTGCAACGAAGAAGGACATTATGCGAATAAATGTCCAAAATAAAACGAAAAGAAAAATAAAGTTAAACTTTTGAAGAAATATATACTATTGGATTCTATCCAGTAGAAACAATTGAATTTTCATCCGACGATGAAAATATTTATTATCTTGATGAATCAAGTGAATCAGATTTTGAATTTGATTCCACATTTGATAATTCAAGAAATAAAAATGATTAAAATAACGACAAGGGCATTTTTGGAAAATGCAACTCTAGGTACTAAACTCAAACTTTTGTTTGGTTTGGGTACCTATTTCCAAGTTGCCCTTATTATAATTAGGGGTGGGTCGGTACGGTATACCGTACCGAAAATCAGATACCGTATATCGTACTGAAAAAATCGGTATGAAATTTTTTCATACCGATCCGTACCGTATATCGTATATACCGAATTTTTGATATACCGAACTTTCGGTATGGCGAAAATCTATACCGTGTACCGATACCGAATTCAAAAAAAATTCGGTATACCGAAAAATTGTCAGTATACCGAAAAAAATTTGGTATACCGGCAAAAAAGTCGGTATACCAAAAATTTTTATATATATTTTTTTTAAAAAAAATTATTTTTTGGTATTTCGGTATATACCGGCATAGCGAAAAAAAAAATTTACCATACCGATACCGATACCGAAATTTTCGGTATATCAATTTTTTCGATAATTTTTTCGGTACGGTTTTTCGGTATTTCGGTATTTTTTCTCACCCCTAATTATAATATGAAATTTTGTATCCAATTGATCATGAGATTTTGGAAAATATAAGTTTTGTATTAGTTTTTTAATGTAAGAATTGATGCACAAATATTGATATACACATAGTATCATTGTATTTTTTTTACATAATATATCCATTATTTTAAATTTAACTTCTTGCATTTTACAAGTATTATATTACATGCTTGCATCTTATTTTAACGAAATTCAATGTACTGTCATTTCAAATTTTAAAATATTTATGATGACATTGACACAATTAGTTATTTATATTAAAAAAAATTAAAAGCAAAACATATAAATTTTGGAATATTTATGATGACATTGACACAATTAGATACTTATGCAGAAAATATTTTTTAAAAGTAAAACACATCGAAATATAGATGTATTCTCCATTTTAATGATTTAAAAATACAGTTTTGAAAATTTATTTTTTGACCGGAAGTTGAGATTTCAAGGCAATTCTTTTTCTTCTTAGTTTCTTTTAAGTCTTTGACCTAGTTTTCTTTTTTATCGCTGAAACACCAGACTCCTTCGAAACCATTTACATCATTACATGTGAGAAATAAATTAATATATCTTTTATTATTTATTATATGTGCGTAGCTTATAAAAACCGTTGGTGTCCTGATCTGTTATATAATTACCCAAAAATACCCCTGCAACATGTTTCCTTCTCAAATCAACACACGTTCTTCTTTACCACCTTCCACGTCAAAACCATCGTCTCTCTCAAACCAAAAGCTCGCAGAATCAGATTTGAAACCAAATCAGATTTTTTGAAATAGAAAATTTGCAAATCAAGCATGGTGGCCGATAACACTAATTGAATTGGAATAAGTCAACAATTATTTATACGATTCTTTACTCTCATTTATATTTGGATTCCTTAGATCCCCGAAGTCATTCTTCCAGAGGATATTGTCCTTCGTGTAGCTTTTGCCCTTAGGCTTCAATTTAATGCAGATGTTGCTATCCTTTGCGATATTGCTTTTGGGAAAGATTTAGCAGTAAGTTGGGAAAACTGATCAATCTGTTGGTTTTATTTATCAATTATCGATGCAGTGGGCGAGGATGACACATTTCTAAGACCTTAAAATGATGTGTTGCTATCCTTTGCGATATTGTTTCATGGTGCATCTTCTGCGAGAAAAGAAAACACAATAGTACTATTTTCTATATGTTTGCTGTTTGATCTTACGAATTTCTGGTTCAGTTTTTTGTTTTCCTTAACTCTTTCCTTTTTTTTTATTTCAATTAGTTTTATACAATGGCTTCTGCACATCAACCAAGTGCTTCCTTCGATGAATAGCGCTTCCTGCTCGACGAATTGCCAGAGAGAACTTCCATAGCTATATGCTTGCTGTTTGTTCTCGCTAATTTTGGGTTCACTTCCTATTTTTCTTACATCTTTCCTTTTTTATTTCATTTAGTTTTATACAATGTTTTTTGCACATCAACCGTGAGCAACAGATTCTTCATGGTGATGGAATCTGCTTCTTCAATGGCAAGTGCATTTTTGCTTTGCCCCTTTGATTTTTCTTTTCTAATGTTTTGATGGAAATTATTTTTTGTTGAATTTTGTGGTTTGGGATGGATTTTTTTGGTTATTTGGAATTTATTGATGTTAGATAAGTTGCTGCTGTTTGATGAGGATTTTTAATGGTGTTTTTTGAACTTTGGCCGTGTGAAAATATTATTTTTAATGCTTTGATTTGTTGTGAATATATTGATTTCGCAGGACTTTTTTTATTTGGAATAAGTTATTGTTTGGCATGTTTGATCGAGAATTTATTTTTATTGTTTTTTGTTCTCATATTTTGGCAATGTCCGTAGAATGCGTGAATGTGTGTAAGTTTCAGAATGAGAAGTGAGTGGAAAGTATGATTGCAGTATGCTTTCATGTGCTTCAGTTTCTATTTTTCTTACCTCTTTGCTTTCTAATTTCAGTTAGTTTTATACAACGGTCTTTGCATATCAAACAAATGTTTTTTTCGATGAACAACGCTTCCTGCTCGACGAATTGCTAGAGAGACCTTCCATAACTATATGCTGTTGTTTGATCTCAGGAATTTTGAGTTCAGTTACTGTTCTTACCTCTTTGTTTTTTTATTTCAGTTAGTTTTATATGACAGGTTCTGCACATCAACCAAATGTTTCCTTGGATGAACAATGCTTCCTGCTCGACGAATTTCCAGAGAGAACTTCCATAGAATCGGAGCACTTTCTGGCCCTTATCCCTTTTGCTTGAAGACTTCAGCCACTAGCCCACATTTTCTACTGCCGCAAACGAGACTGACATGACCAAACTTGCTCAAGTATCAATTGTGAAACTGATGTAATTACTTCTCACTTTTTTTACTAATCAATTCGTATTGATGATCTATGAGTTTTTTATTTGTTTAGAGCTTAGTTACTGTTATGTATAAGCAAATAAAATTGGTGCACCTGACTTTTTTGAGACATAATCACCTCACTTCAAATGGTATTCAAATACTATATTGGTTAAATAGCTTCACAGTATAGTAATACTGTTTTGGTAAAATTGATGAAAGTAACCTCAACTTCATGAATGCTAGGTTAATTGATGATTCTAACCAATATAGTTTATTTTTAAAAAATGTATTAAAAAATGCTTCTAACTAATATAATATTTCTTTTTGTGATATTTGAAATATTTCATATATCGAACAAATGGAGCTTGAATTTTAACTCAAATTTCAAATAATATCTCCAATATTCAATTTCAGCTCTAATTTTAACTCTTGGTAATTAGAGAAACTTCAAGCTCGAATTAAAATATAAATAGAGATATCAGTATTCAATTTATGGACACAGTAAGTTAAGCAAGCCGATACAAGATTGTACTATAGCATATTTGTGAATTTGCATCCGTAGAACAAACAAAAGAATTAAATGCTTACTGTTTCTCAATGCAAAGAGCAGAGTTTTCTCAGTTGTCTTTACCTTCAATTTTCCTAGGCCATGACATTAAGCCAGAGGTCCCAACTCAATAAACGAAAACAACAACAGCGAAGATCACAATTACATTGAGTAACTGAGTAAGATCAGTATATTATTGAAATCTTCAATCTTTATTGGTAAGTGTGTCATGTGTGTATATATGTAAATTCATATTTCCTTATTTATAAATTAATATATACATTCATAAATTAATATATTAATTCATAAATTTATAAATTAACATACTTGATTGAAAACCCGGGTAATTAATCAGGAGTTATGTTGTCCGATGCCGATGAATGAAAACCTGAGTAATTAATTTATTATTTGCACCCCTTTCTTACCCCCAATTTGTTGTTTTTCATCCAGTTAAAATTTTTTCTCCTGAATTGAAATTTCAACCGGCTCTTTCATATGTTTTTGTGTACTGATTTGTATGCCCAATGGGTTTCTGCATTTAAGTGCCCAAAATCTATATTTGCTCTAGCTTTTGTTATTGTATGTATGTTAGTATGTGTATATGTTTGCGTTTTCGGTCGTGTTTCTGGGTTGTGTAAAAAGCGTGTCCATTTGACACGTCTCTATTTGCTAGCTGACCAACGGTACACAAGAATTTATTGTGGTACCAAAATTTCTGTTTCATTCTTTTTTGATTGGGCGTTTGTTAGATTTAATATGCGATACAAACAAGGTTTGTTCCAATGAGGTTTATTCATTGTGCCGATAGTTCTGGTTCGTTTGGTTTGTATTGTGCGTTTGTTGGATTTAATATGCGATACAAACAAGGTTTGTTCCAATGAGGTTTATTCATTATGACGATAGTTCTGGTTCGTTTGGTTTGTATTGTGCGTTTGTTGGATTTAATATGTGCTACCAAGTGTATGAATTGATTCGATTTGTTGTTAATGTGAATTTGAAGGAATTTTTTTATGTTTGTTATGAGGTTGATGCGATATTAATTGCGGTGATTGTGACTTCAAAAAGTTTACATTGCTGATCTTTCTTATTTCATGAGTAAAACCAGATTTTGCGTTACTGGTGTCTTTTCCAACCTTATATTTAGATTACAGAGCTCGCTTGCTACGAACTGGAAATTTATCGTCCATTGCGATGATATTGGTGTGCATTTTCCAAGTTCACACATGAAAAAGGTGATATATTTGATATATGTAAGTTTCATATTAAATTAATTTAGTTTACAAAAATTAAAATAACTCACTTTTTTCACCTCCAGAAATTGTCTTACTTAATCGGGTGTTTGGTTTAAAATCTTCAACCTACACACTAGCTATCTCACGCACTTTGTGCATGAATGAGCCATTGGAGAAGAGGTACGCACATTTTTTATTTTTTTTAAATTCAATATATTTAAATCTCTTTGTTGTATATATGATTACAAAAGTAAAAATGGATGGTTAAATATTAAATATTATTTCCTAAATATTTTAATGTCTTACGTTTTTAACATAATTTTTAGTTTTTAAATTTGCTTTTTAAAAAATTTTAATTTCTATTTAATTTTCAGATTTGGCTTTTACCCAATCTACTTTTGAATTTTAAAATTTGAAAATTTGGAGTGAAAATCATAACCCATCGGTGCAAATTCATTATGATCATTTATCAATTGGTTTAAATCTCATTTTATTAACACTAACTATTATTTTTTATTTCACGAATTTAAATAAAGTGTTTTGTGTTTTAAATTGTTTTTTTTAAAAAAATTTAATACAATTTTCCAGTTTACGTTTTCACTCAATCTTTGTATTCTAAGTTAAAATTTTAAAATTACTTCAAATTTGACAATAAGGAGTGAGAATCAACAGAGATAGGAACAAATCTATTATGCTTATTGAATATTACTTTAATGTAATATAATAAATTCTTAATTTATAATTGTTATTCTTGCAGTTTTACGATCGTCGCAGTCACAAGTAAGAAGACAAGTTCTGACAAATTGTTTTAAATAATTATATCTCAAGTTTATAATGAGATACATTTAAAAGCTTTATATTTAGTTTTTATAAATAAGTGAAAATTAGGGGATAAAACATTCTTCAATGTGAAGGCGAATATTTTATTCTTTCGATTTATTTTTTAATATAACGGTAGCTACTCAATTTAAAACATTTATTGATCTTCTAACTTTCAATATCTTTGGTGATATTAATATGAGTACATATCACAAACAATAATTTTATAATAACAATCTCATTGTATCATATTAAATAATTTATATTAAAGTTTAATGATCATTTCACACACGCAACGCGTATGCCCCGTCGCTAGTACTAATAACCACGACACACACAATGTGTGTGTATAATTAAAAAAAATATTTTCCTAATGTAATATTTGTAAAATGGGTACAAAGAAAATAGAGTAAAAAAATATAAACAAAACCTGAAAAATGGAAGTTAAGAGGTTTTGTGGTAGAGAAAAGTGTGTTACGGTTAGAAGAGTGAGAGAAGAGAGTGGAGATAATTTTGTGACCATTTTGCCTCTTCAATATGATATGTTCTGATAGTGTTTGGGATATTTATGTAAAATTACATTGATGTAATTAAGTTGGACTTGGACCAAACAAGTTCGTAAGAGACCATCTCACCACTTGGAAAGATTTAAGTAATTAACCTTCATTTGAGCTTCAATTTGAAATATAACCTTCTATTTTTATTTCATTTAGTTTTTAGTTTTTTACCTTCACGGATAATTTTCCTTTAACCTCATATCTTCAAATTCATCTAAATAACTAAAACTGTCTACGAATTTCATTTTTCATGAGAAATTTTTCTATCTTTTCCCAACACTACCTGCCAGATCAAATTTCATATTCTAAATTTTCAAACGTCAATGTCTTTTGATTGAATTTACACATATTTGAGATAAAGATTCATACATTAAATAAGTAAATTATCCACTTAAGATCAATTATCAATTTATTGAAATGAGAGCAAATACCTAATCTCGTTAGTCCTCGTGGCTCGTACCATGTAAAACAGGAGAATAATTAAACTACATATTATACTTCATTGACAATATCGATATATAAAAAATAATGATAAGTCATAATGGTTGGTATCGTATTAAAGTGAGTATTTGCAACCTCTAAAAATAAATAATTATAGATTTTTTTAAACAAATTTATGAAAGAAAAAATCCATAATCACTTATTTTTAAATTAACATAATTTTTTTCGTTCAAAAAAAAAATATTTGTTGGTTGTTGCATTCCCAACAAGTCATTAAGCAATAAAATAATCCAACTAATGGAAAAGAGATACATAAGGTTGAAATGTTGAGAATTCGGTAGTGTGTTTTGAATAGTTTGCAAAATAAATAGAAAATCTTCATTAATTATCGAACCCCCTCAATTATATATACTAGCGGCCACGCACATGTGTTGCGTTTGTAACATAATTGTGTTCTATCATCATATAATGAAATGCACGTACAGAGAGTGCTGGATAATTTGGTTGAGCTGTTGAGAATGAGTGATGAAATGCACGCACAAAAAGTGAGGGATAATTTTGTTAAGAAGTTGAGGAGAAAGAACGTGTGTATTGGAGGTTGAGGGCTCTTCAAATTTACACAACAATCCAAAGAAGCTATTTTTTTTTATTGATATGAAGGATATATTAGGCAAATCACACAAAATACCAAATATGATTTCTAAGATCTCTTCTTGCTTTATTAAATAGTAAGAGATATGAACCCAAAACTCTAAATCACAGTAATACTAATACATAAAAATAAAATAAAAACAACTGTCACGCAAAAGTCGAATTCTATAATAATTCATTATAAATCTAATCAAACACAAAGAAAACTATTCATCCAAATAAAATAAGAATTGGAGGAAAAAGCAAAACAATCAATCATACGGGCTACAAAATTAGTCGAACGATGAACATGAATAAAATCTTATATTGCTGGCTCGTGTGAACACTTTCTATTTTTGATACACAAACTCCATGTTATCCCGAGTCCTTTTGGAGGTTGTGACTGCTTGGACAGTCAATAAAGATTCCGTCACTACTCAGATAAGTTTTTTTTTTTTTCATATAATAGTTACACCTCTTCCAGAATAGCTAGTAAATTAGTAATTCACCTTGGACCATGGATAAAGGTTCCGTGATTTGCTTGCCAAAAGAGATTAGCAGTCTTCTTTGTCTATCTCGTAACACCTCTCTCACATTGTATTGATTCACATTCTCATTCACACATGTATCCGTGTTTAATTTGAGAGCACTACTCGTCTCGCGGTTTCTATTTTGTTTCTCGGTCCCCTTCCATATTTTCATCGTAGATTGTGGCCCCTTGTTTTTGCATTGGGGAATTCTGTAGGTAAGGAGATACTCCACAAAATTATATCAACAGGGCCAGACCTTCCACGAGGCCAACGAGGCCTCCGTCTCAAGGCCCGATGTTATAATATATACTAGCAACCGAGGCACATGCGTTGCATGTGTATAACGAAATATATGAATATTGGATGTATATATTTGTATATAATTTTTTTTGTAAAAATACGTGTTTGAGTCATGTATATTTTACAAATTGAATATATTATTTGTAGTGCAATAATAATTGTATTAAATGTCTATGTTCTTGTTTGAGTGTTGGTGTTTTATCGAGCAAGTGATGTGCAAATATAAAAACGACAAAAAGACTTATAGTGGTTCGGATCAATGCGATCCTACACCCACTTGATCCAAGTAGATCCATTCATCATCATCAAGAAGAATTGTACATAATAACTCCATCACAATTCCACAAAATATAGAATTTTTTTCAAGACTGATAGTTATACTTCAAGTATTAGGTCTTGATAACTGAAGTCATTTCTTTGTATGTGTATGCTTTGAAATATTTTAATTGAGTATTAGTGCAGTCCAAAAATAAATTTATTATTCATAGATGGAGTGAGAAGCACCTTCAATATCTTGAAGTTTGATGGGAAAGTGTATCCGACAATATCTACCCAGCACCTGGAGTAGGAATTAAACTGCTCAAATTAAATTCAAGCACCTTTGATCTCCTAATGTGGTTACCTGAATCCAACTTCAGTGTGAGAAACAGATTTAAAAAAACGATTGAACTGAATAGAATTATTTAAAATAAACTTTTTTTAAATAAACTATAAAATCCGACATAAATTACGCTCAAACATAACTTGGCATTGAGAAATATAGAATGTATTTTCTAAACATTGTGAAGAGAAATAAAATAGATAAGGAAAATGTGTAAAATTTAATGTATTGTTGTTGTTAATAAGAAATATTGAAAAAGAAGTTGGAAAATGAGAAGATAAAAGCTGAAATGCTAAAAAAATAGGATGCAAAACACTAACAAAAATAAGCCACATAATTCTATCAATAATATAATATTCAAAACACAAAATGAATAATAGCTAGTAACATGAATCCAAATATTTATTTAAACAATAAAGATATAGCATACATTCTGACACTTGTAATTGAATAGAATTTTTTTTAAAAAAATTGACAATATAAATTAAATTTTGAAAAACTAATTTAAACAATACTATGCGGTGTCCATATGGATCTTTTCATAAACTTATTATCCGACTATATTATCCAAGAGAACACCAAATAATCGACCTCATTTGATGATTTTTTTTTAAAATAACAAACAATAATATCTGTAAAAAACATGAATTAAAGAACAAAACATAGCAGAGTTGAAGAGTTACTTACGTGAAATTGCCCGTAGGATAATCTGTTTTGCTTGGGTTTTTGTTTTTCATTTACGTTGAAGACTGTGGCTCAATGAAAAACATTCGCGCATCGGACCTTATGATTAGTAAACACAAATTTTAGTTTGTGCTTAAATATGAATATATATATATATATATATATATATATATATATATATAATACATATCATTGTTATGGAGTTTCTTACTTGAATGAACTGAAGATAACTAATTCTAGTTGACGATTTATTCAGATGAAAAACACACAATATTTTTATTGTCCATTTGTATGTGACAACGTCTTGAGAAACATTTGTAATTAACCGCACATCTGTACAACAAATGAAATGGATTAGTTATTTTACTATTTGAATAGAATTTAATTTTTAATAAAGCGAGTTGGCTTACTTACAATTTGATCATCCTCCATTAGGTAGCAATATGTCTTTGAAAATCACGTTTCTTGTGTATACACCAGATCGACGCTCTAATTTTCCATCTTTGACCAATATTTTTGTAGAATTTTGTGAAACTCCTCTTGAAAGTGCAACATAGAGCTGACCATGGCTGAACGCATGGTTACGCAAAAATATGCCAATATTTGGGATTGTTTGACCTTGTGCTTTGTTTATTGTCAAAGCAAAACTAAGTCTTATTGGAAACTGTCGACGTGTCAACTTAAATGGTAATCCAGAAGTTTCTTCACTTTTCAAAGGCATTCGATGTAGAAAATATCTCGTACCCTTATGAGGACCTGTTATGATCTCAGCATCTATAAAATTTCTACCAAGATTGCGGCAAATTAATCTTGTTCCATTGCATAGACCAAGTTCTGATGCAACATTTCGCAAAAGCATGATAGGGCTTCCAACTTTCAATATGATTCTATGTGGTGGCAAACCACTGGGACTAAGAGAATTCAAGAATTCTTCTTGAAAAAGGTTGTGATTATCGTTTTCTACACTATCCCAAGATGTATACTCCCTTTCCTCTCCAGGAAACTTGTGAATGAGCAATTCATTAATGTTGTCAACGTCAACATTTTTTGGAGTGATGGTGGCTCTGCCAACCATATAGTTTGCATCATTTACATGATCTATCATATTAGGAAAAACAGAATCAATCAACTGATGAATTGATTCTTCACCTTCCCACGGTATGATAATCGAATCTGGTAATTTTATAAAATCCTCATTCACAGTATGCTGCAATCCATCACCTATGCGTAAGAGGAATTGTATAAACTCCATATCTTGAGCAGATCTCATATTTTGTTGAAGGTGTATTATCTCAACGCAATGCCAGAATGTTGACCTTGAAATGCTTGCGGCAATTTGTGCTGCTTTTGATCCTCGTTTAACAACCGGTAGTACTTGCCAAAAATCATCACCAAAAATCATTGTCTTCCCTCCAAATGGTAATTGATTTTCCATAATATCTTGGAAACTATTATTAACAGTCTCAAAAGCATGGCGATTTGCCATGGGAGCCTCATCCCACACTACAGCAGATGCACGCCTTATGAGATCTGCAAGATCGGTCTGTTTTTTTTTATTCTTCAGAGTGTTGATGGAGTTGGTCTAAGTGGAATTTGAAAACGTGAATGTGCAGTTCTTCCACCTGGCAACAATGTAGCATCAATTCCAGATGTTGCTACCGGGATTATAATTTTACCGATTTTTCTTAATTGTGCCAACATTGAGCGGTATAAAAACGTCTTACCAGTACCTCCAGGACCATCAATGAAAAAAAGTTTTGATTGTTTATGCATAATACTTTTCATGATGATGTCATATGCAATTCTTTGTTGAGAATTTAAATGTTCAATTGATCTCAAATCATCATCAGAAATCTGGATAGAAAGCTCATCCTCAATTATTCTTGGTAGTGGCATGTCCTCAAAAAACTCAGCACTTAATAATGGCAAATCAAAATCATCAAGTTTTTTTTTCATACTGATGCAACAACCTTCGTATCTCAAGCAATAATTTGTTTATAATGAAGTTACTTGATGAAATTTATGTAACATAATCTTCACACATATAAGGATGGAACTCATCCCAGAGTTCTCGAACTTTGACAGGTTCACAGAACACCAATATGGATACAAATAACCTTCTTAGAGAAGACGGCATTCTAACAGAACATGATTCTTGCATGCATTGGTGAATATAATCATCTTGTTGCAAAAGTTCCCTAATATCAGCAGCCTCTTTAAATGTTGAATATCGAACCTCATTCACTGTCATCAGTTCTTCAAAGGATTTTGGTCCCCTCACATGATTTAGAAGGATACGAAGATAAAACCTCTCACCTTCAGATGGAGGCACGACATATATTCTTCCGACCACTTTATTCCTGCTTTTTCGTCGAATCCACTTTTTTCGCTTTTATCCATGTGTAATATTGTGGAAATTCTTGATATAAATACTTTCCAGTCAATTTAGTTTCACAGTTCATTTTGAAAAACTCAGTAAGCATTGTCTTAGAGTTATCATCATCTGCAATTAGGTCACTTACGTGTTGTTCGGGAAGAAAATAAATCAAATGTTGGTTAGGTGTATGTAATTGCAGCCTAATGACTGAAGGATACATCCTACTGAAGTCGAAAGAAAAAATTCTACATAAAGCTTCAGGTGCACAAATCCACCTTCCATCCACGTATTGTTGGATTTCATCACAGTTTTGCTCATTTCGTATCTCTAGGGCGACCCGATCAGGAGCTTTGTGGATGTACTTATATATGTATTTAACACATTTGACTCCTCCACATACTTCAACATTAATATGACAATCATACTTCAGTAAAAGGTACGGATTATATGGGACAACCCAACCATTATCAATGAAAATTTCATCATTGTTTGGAACTAACACTTGTGCACCTTGACGTCTTCGATACAAAGGATATGAATCATTTCCTCGAGATGTATATTCCACAAATGGATTTGGAAAATTCTTCTTACATTTTCCATTAATCATGCATGGACAATTAGGATTTACTGATCCACATGGGCCATGTATCATATGGGCGACAACTGCTCCGTGTAAATTTGGTTGTTCTATTTTTGAAGGTATTTCAGCACGCACAATTGAGTCAAAGTGATCTGGAGTACACAACTTGTCATTCTTTTCAAATATTATCAACATATGGACGTGAGGAAGACCTCTTTTTTGATACTCAATGACATACGAATAAGAGAGGACCTTTTCTAAAACTCCTCGGTCTACAATATCTTTCTTAAACTCTTCAAATTTTGACCTAAATATCCTTGTAATCAAATCAGGATGGTCTTGAGATGATTGCCCAGGAAGTAGTTGATACTTTATCTCACTCCAATTTGGATTGCAGGTCATTGTAAGCATTATATCCGGTTTTCCATATGTTTGCACCAATGTCATGGTATCTTGATATCGTTGGTACATATCACGTGGGCTTCCACCAAATGATGATGGTAGTACGATTCTGGTACCAACATTTCCTATACAATGTATGTTATAATACATTGCATGAGATGTGAGTTGTAATATATGTTTGAAAGAATGATAATATTGTAATTATTATGTTATTGTACCTGCATTATTTTCACCTCCATGTAAACAATCTTGTAGTCCTTGATAAAGTTCTGAACGTATTTCACGTTGATTAGAACGTATCCATCGTAGCCTTTGAGTTTCAATCTTTAAATAATTGTCAACTACATATTGTTGAAATAAACGCCCTCCTCGTAGCAACAATGATGGTGAATGTTCTCTTATCTGGTGAAATAAGAATTACAATACATGAGTTTAGAGGTATAATTGAGTTATTATTTTTTTAATTAAGAAGAATAATGATAGAGTATGATAGGTTTATTTTTGCTAACCTGTAGAATATACGCATAGTAATTTAAGCATGTTAGCTGGGTACCATCGATATTTCGACTATTTATGTCCCAACCATATGTACCATGTGGCAGAAAGAGTGGATACTGCAAAGGATCATAGTAGCCAACTATATCTTGAATGCTGATTAGATTTCCACCAATTCCTTGTATAATAATATCTCGAGCGTTCAAATTTTCTTGACATTCGTTGTCGACAATGACGGCTGCAACTTGAGATGCTGTCGGTAGATTGTATTGATGTTCATTAGGTTGTTGTTTCCTAATGATGAGCCTACAATTAGGTATGTCTTCACGCTGGCCAATTTGTCGAAACACATGCACAAATGGATTATGTTCATCAAGAATATTTTGTATCTTGATCAAGAGTTCTCGTCTTAGTTCTGGATTTCTTGAAGTCTATTGTTTATATCATGATCTGTGTCTACAATCCACATCTGCATATATCGTGGCCTACAGTTCTCATTTGGCAGAAGACTTCCAATTGAGTGATATATTGATCCATGGACACGAAATGTGTAAATTCCATGTGTACCTGTTGCTAAGGACTCATCCACGTTGACTCCCATAGATGTAAAAGAGAAAACATGGTTGTATGCCCTTATATATTGCCAAAAATGTTTGCCTTCTTCATTGTTCATAGAATAAAGCTCTTGAAATTAAATTGGAGATGGAATAAGATCCAACTTTGTATTTCCATTTCGACAACAAAATTGTGATGTTTCACCATGAAATATTAGAGCTTGACAGTGTACACAAAGTGATGGGTCAGGCAACTGCCACTGATAATTATTCTCAAATTCACTGAAATTTCTTGCTAGGTTATGATATCGACGTGGACGTGGACGTGGACGTAGAGGTCGTTGTATGTTAGTATTGACATTGTTTTCATTGAAGTTCATTCCTGCAATTACATGTAGATTAAATTTGAATGAAAAAATTTCAATTGAAGAATACATATAGAACAGTGAACCGATAAAAATATGGAAACAAATAATTATTACATCCTTTTTTAGAACCTTAATTTTAGCAATAGGTTTTGTTTTTCTACAGCAAAGTTCTATAATTAGTCGTTGAAGGTTAATATGAACAATTTACAATTATGTTTTGTTTTTTACATATAAAAATTAAAATATATGAAATTTTTAGCAAGAAATATAAATAAATTATAATTGTGCATAAAATTTAGAAAAGATGAAGAAAAATCCATTCACCTGGCTGATGGACCTTATGTGTAGTAACCCAGATTCCATTTTAAGATAATAATATGATAAAAATGATTAAGGGTTGATAATTAATCAATTTCGGAGTGTTATTGGACTTCGGAAGAGAATTTGGGCTTTTGACTTTGGGCCGGATCGGAAGCTCCGAACCCAGATTGGAAGCTCCTTTCCCAGCCACTTCGGAAGCCGATCGGAAGCACAGAGATCGGAAGCTCCGATCCTGGAACGGACGTTCCGATCTCCAGCTGCCAGCAATGCTCGATGACTCAGCCACGAGTTTTGACAAGTGTTGAACGTAGAGCAGATCGGAAGCTCCGATCGCCCGATCGAAAGTTCCGATCCCGACGTGTCACACATGCATGCAATGAGCTGGATCGGAAGCTCCGATCCTGAAATCGGAAGTTCCGATCCTGGCCGAGAATTTTGCCTATAAATAGGGCTTCCCAGATTCATTTCTAAATACGAATTCCCGAGTTTCTTTCTTCGGTTATATAGTGTGAGATATACACTTGAGGGCCCTATCGGTTATAATAGAGGTTCTGGAATAACCAAGTTGTGGTTATAGTCATCCAGGACTAGCGACTCCAAAGGGCTAACTACGAACGAAGGTATGGTCCGGGAATCTGTTTAAGTTTTGAGGGTACTTATTAGCTTAGTTAAGGCTTATAGAATTTATGTAGTGATACGGTGAACTTTTGAATATAGGCTTGGAACCTAGGATCCTATCATACTTGAACTAGCCTAGAGGTACGTACACATTGATTGAGATTGCCAGCGAGTATACATGTTTATATGTTGCATTTATTTGGCATTATTATATGGCATGATATATGATTTACCGCTTTCTATACTCATATGTCATGTGCATATACACGTTGAGTCTATACCTTGTTATACCTGACTATAGAGCCGCTCAGCTCTATACTCGATAGTCTGTCACTGAGAGTACCGCGACGGCGGGGGCATTTATGTTTGTCTACTCTGGTGTACTAGACGAGTGTGGTTGCACCCAGAGGTTGATCCGTACGGTGGCAGCACTCATGTGGCGCCGGTTCTGAGCATGATTTTTCAGATGACTCTGTACCAGTCATCATGTTGCATGCATTATATACATATGTTTACTCATGTCTATGTACTGGGCGTTAGTGCTCACGTCCTAGTTGTTATCTTGGACACCCTATTCCATGGGGCAGGTTGCAGGATGGATGGAGCTGGTAGTTCAAGGCAGGACTAGAGAGCAGAAGCCTTGAGGATTTTTCTATACAGCAGGATTCGATATAACTGTATACTGTTTACTGTTTAAAGTTTCGATTTGGTTGTATCACTACAGATTTAAGCTTGGATTATGTTACTAAGCTGATATGTAGATTATGGTTTTGTTTCCGCATGTTTTACTCTGTTAAGTTATTGTGATGTATTAAGTTTAATGCATGCTATTAGTTGCCTGTTAGTAGGTGATACCATGCAGGGTCACTACATTTTTGGTATCAGAGCATGCTTAGATTTTGGAATTGGTACTTGGGATTTACAATTAGTTTTGAGTAATTCTTGCGCATTTGGGATTTTAATATGCAATTCTTTTCAGGATATGGCTGACGAGAGTCATGGTAGTGTTGGCCAGGGAGGTGGTCATCATCATCGTCATCATCGCCATCATGATGATCAACATCGTCATCATGAGGGTAGACGTCGCTACTCTATCAATAAGTTCATGCAAGTAGGATCGAAACCCTTGGTGGGAGGCGAGAATCCTGAACAAGCTAGAAGTTGGATTTCTAAACTCGAGAGTACTTTTCGTGCTTTCGACTGTACTGAGGATCAGAAATTGGAAGTTCTAGAATTTGTTCTTGAGGATCGAGCATGTTTTTGGTGGGATGCCAAAGCTGCTCAGGCACGTACTGAGAGAGGACATGTGACTTGGGGAGATTTCTATGAGCAGTTCCAGAAATTGTATTTTCCTTCGGCTGTTCGCCAAGCACGATCTATGGAGTTGCTTACTCTGAGACAAGGATCAATGACTATTGATCAATATCAGCAACGATTTCTTGATCTGCTACCTTTCAGTCCTCATATCAATGAGAGTGATGCGTCGAAATATGATATCTTTCTACAAGGCCTGAACCAAGATATCTACTCACAGGTTGTCATCTGTGATGACCCGGTATCTTTTGAGACTTTAGTGAACCATTGCCGTCTTGTGGAGACTAGCAACAGGCGGGCACAGTTGATGATTCCAGCACATCCTAGTGGATCATTTGATCCTAGAGCTCAATCTGTTGTGCAATCTGGACCTATGTCTTTTTCTACTCCTACTACTTCATCTGGATCTCATAGTTCACGAGGTATGTTCCGTTTTGGGAAAAAGAAGAAGAAGGAGGAGTTTTGTAGTCACTGTGGAGGGAAGCATCCTGCAGCTTCATGTCGGAGAGCTACTGGTGCTTGTTATATTTGCGGTCAGCAGGGACATCTGCGGAGAGATTGCCCTCAGCGCATGGGTTCTGCTAGTGGATCGGGATCACAGGTTGGATCTCAGGCTTATATTGTTCCACGTCAACAGCCAGCACCACATAGTTCTTCTGGTTATCGTCCCTAGACTCAAGGACAGGTGTTTGCTCTGTCTCAGGAGCAGGCTACAGAGGAAAGCAATCGCATGTTGGCAGGTACCTTTCTGTTATGTGGTATTCCTGCACTTGTATTAATTGATACTGGAGCATCGCATTCCTTTATTTCTAGTCGCTTTGTTAAGAGACATAGATTACCTTATGTATCATTAGATATGGATTTAGTTGTATCTACTCCACTGGAGCAAGAGATAGTAACTAAGCGTCTAGTGATGGGTTGCCTTCTGGAATTTGAGGGTAATGTGTTAGCAGCTAATTTGATGATATTAGCAATGAAAGATTTTGATTGTATCTTGAGAATAGATATGCTGACTTTGTATCACGCTACTATGGATTGTTATCAGCGTCTGGTACAGTTTCATCCGGTTGAGGGTGATAGCTGGTATTTTTATGGTGAGGGTGCGCGACCTCCGATGCCACTTGTTTTGGCTCTGAAGGCATGTCATGTCTTGGAGTCAGGTGGGGAGGGCTACCTCATCTATGCAGTTGATATGTCCACGAGTAGTACGGGTATTGATCAGTTACCGTCAGCGAGTTTCCTGACGTATTCCCTGATGAGATTCCTGGTTTTCCTACGGTTCGAGAGGTTGAATTTGGTATTGATTTAGTACCAGGAACTACGCCTATATCCCGAGCACCTTATCGTCTGGCACCGTCAGAGATGAGGAAATTGAAACAGCAGTTACTGGATCTGCTTGATAAGGGATATATTCGTCCGAGTATTTCTCCGTGGGGAGCACCTGTTTTATTTGTCAAGAAGAAGGATGGATCGATGCGATTATGTATTGATTACAGGCAGTTGAATCGTGTCACCATCAAGAATAAGTATCCTTTGCCGCGGATTGATGATCTATTTGATCAACTACAGGGTACTTCTGTTTACTCCAAGATAGATCTGAGATCTGGATACCACCAGATGCGGGTACGAGACTCAGATATTTTTACGACTGCTTTCAGGACCAGATACGGGCATTATGAATTTTTGGTTATGCCATTTGGTTTGACGAATGCACCGGCAGTCTTTATGAATCTGATGAATCAGGTATTTCAAGAATATCTGGATAGATTTGTCATCGTCTTCATTGATGATATTCTTGTCTATTCTCATGACAAGGATGAGCATGCACAATATTTGAGGATTGTTTTACAGACGTTACGAGATAAGCAGCTGTATGCGAAATTGAGCAAGTGTGAATTCTGGCTTGATCGGGTAGTGTTTCTCGGTCATGTGATTTCTAATGAAGGGATATCTGTTGATCCTAGTAAGATAGAGGCAGTGCTAAACTGGTCTCGTTCGACGACGGTTGCTGAGATTCGTAGTTTCTTGGGTCTAGCTGGATATTACCGTCGGTTCATCGAGAATTTTTCATAGTTGGCCAGGCCTTTGACTCAGCTTACTCGGAAAGATGTTTCCTTCATATGGTCCTCGGATTGTGAGGAGTCATTTCACGAGCTGCGGAGACGTCTTACTACTGCACCTGTGCTAGCTCTACCTTCTGGATCAGGAGGTTATGTTGTCTATACTGATGTGAAACGACCCTAACTCTATAATTAATAAATAAATATGCGGAAATTTTTTTTTTTTTATTTACTTACTAAACAAAATATGTACATATATGCCCATACATATATGCACAGAATAAAAAGATTTAAAAATAATTAAATAAATAAATAATTAAATACTTAATAAAAATTGCATTCTTTAAAATAAAATAAATATGTGAGTCAAACATTTAATTAAAAATACTGCATAAATAAAATGATTAAGATTTGCATGCACTGACAATATTCCATAAAATATTCAAAATTCACCACCACTGAAAGAATAATATAAAATGTAACATGCTGACATAAATAAAACATGCACGTGACTCAGACATCTATCACGGTCACGGGGTCACTGCATGTCCGCTCATACATCCTCGCCTCCGGTGGGTACAACATCATCCTCAACGTACTCACCTGCACCATACCAGTGTAGTGAGCATAGAGGCCCAACATGCTAACATAACAAGGGTTTAAAATAATTTAAAACAATTAAATACTAATACATACATATACATGAATGATCATGCTTTAAAATTACATAACATAACATAACTTAACTTAAATAACATAATACATAACATTGTTGAGCAATTAATTTTCTAACATCGCATGGTTGTATCCGTAGTGTAACCTTAAATCATACATTAAATACTGATCAGCGTGGAAACCAACGTACGTGGCGGTGACGAATCACCTCTTAAATTGGCAGTAAACTGCCCTTCAATAGGTCACATATGGGGACGAATCCCCCTTAAATTGTCACACTACTTCAACTTCCAACATAAAATATTTTATTATTGCTCAACCTTAAACATTTAATTATGCATAAAATTATTTCATGAATGCATGTACTTAAATAAAATGTGTGTCCTTCATATATATTTAATTTAATTTCATACTATCATATAAATATAAAAATAACTTCCATGCATAAAAAAAAATAATTAAATATATATTCAGGACACATGCAATTTCTCATGGATGGTCTTGGACTGCTGGCCCTAACACTCAAGCCCATTTACTTAAATCTGGCCCATTAACACTGAGACTGGCCCAATAACATACTTAAGCCCAATAAAATTATTCTAAGCCCAATTAAATTAATTCAAAGCCCATAAAATATTCTAGGCCCAATAACAACTTAAACTGGCCCAATGGGCCCAAAAGCCCAAAGACTGGCCCAATAACTTTTATGGGCTCAAAAGCCCATAAAATTAATGGACTAACTTAATTAAAATTTTAAAAGCCCAAATAAAATTATTTGGGAACCCAAATAATTTTATTTCTAATTAATTGGCCCAAAAACCAATTAATTCCTAAAATACTTTAAAAATAAAAAGACTCGAGTCCGGCCCACAAAACCCGGACCCGGACCAACCTGACCCGACCCACTAACCTACTGACCCAACCCAAGACCCACAACCCGACCCAAACCCTACTGGACCTAGCCCGACGCCCCCCCCTTTCCCTGTTCTGTTCTCCCGCGGGCAGCAGCTCTTCTAGGGCTGCTGCCGCCCTGCTCCGGCCGCCCTGGCCGGAGCCCCGCCGCCCAGACGTAGCCCACGTCTGGGCGGTTCGAACCTAACCCATGCCCAGACCCCATGCACCCTGAGCCACCTTAACCGAACCACTTCCCTCAGAACCCTAGTCTGCAACTCCCTCGGCCGAACTGTTCTACCAAGGTACTAGGCTTGTTTGGCTCGAGCCACTCGAGCCATTCCAGCCTAGACCCCTTCCATACAACCCACTGAAACTAACCAGCAGCTAGGAACGATCCATGAAGGACAAAAACGTGAGATGAATTAGCAACGAATACACATGCTTCAATACAACAAAACCCACCGAGTTTTCTGAAAATTCTTTGAAAAATCCTACTGATCATGCACACACCCACATAATCACTAATATGGCACATTAAAAATGAAAAGAAACATGCCTTTCACTGGTGTTTGAGTTTAGAAGCGCGTAGAACGATTCCCGGGACGACGAACGATGAACAACCCCTTCGGAAGCTTAAAGAAAACGAGCTATGATGCTCTTGGGCAGCTTCTCGGCCGAGAAGAAAGTGAACAGGGGATAATAGGGAATGGGTGTCGGCTGAGTGATGGAGGCGTGTGTGTGTGGGGTTGGGTAGATTAGGTTTAGGTTTTAATTAATAAAATAGGTTTTAGGTAAATTAAAAATTATTAATAAGGATTTTAATATATAACATATATTGCTTAGAACTCTAATTAAAAAAAGAAACCTGATAAATAATTGAAATTCCCGAAATATTAATTTAGGGAATTTTTAAAGATAATAAAAAGTCATTAAAATGGCTTAATTTGGATAAAAATGGACTCCTAAAATTATATAAAATTAAATACTTAAAATTTTGAGATAATAAAACTCAAAATAATATTTTAGGGCTCTAAAAAGGCTCATAAAATAATTTGGCTAGAAAGTTGTCATCTCGTCCGTCCACGATCCCGTCTACGCGATCAAATAATTAAAATACTAAAAATCATAAAAATTACTAATTATGGGTTAAATGCTTAAAAATAAATTAAATCATGCACAAATAATTCACATAATTATTTAACCCATAAATCTAAAATTTAAATAATTAAATACCCTAATTATGCATGCGGATTTACGTAATTAAAAATACCGGGTGTTACATGATGCCTCTGGTCAGGGGTTAGGATGTGTTCTGACACAGCATGGACATGTTATTGCCTATGCTTCTTGACAGTTGAAGACACATGAGAATAATTATCCAGTGCATGATCTCGAGTTGGCCGCCATTGTATTTGCACTCAAGATTTGGAGGCATTATCTTTATGGCGAGAAATTTGAGATATTCACGGATCACAAGAGTTTGAAGTATTTATTCACTCAGGATGAGTTGAATATGCGACAGAGACGCTGGATGGATCTCTTGAAGGATTATGATTGTGAAATCAAATATCATCCAGGTTCTGTTAATCTTACTGCTGATGCCTTGAGTCGGCAGGTGAGACTTTCTGCACTTCAGACTAGTGAAGTATCTCATATGATTCAAGAGTATTGTTCATTGAGTTTTACGCTCAAACACAAGAAAGGAAAAAATGGGATTCGGTTGTATACTATTTTGTTTGAGCCAGCATTGTATTCTCGGATCAGAGATGCTCAGATATCTGATGTTAAGACTCAACGTTTGGCACGTTTAGCCAATGGAGTTAATACATCTGGATTTCATTTTCAGGCAGATGGTTTATTGTGCTTATCTAATCGAGTGGTTGTACCTAATGTTGCGGAGCTCAGGAATAATATTCTTTCTCAAGCTCACAGGAGTCGATTATCAGTTCATCCTGGAAGCATGAAAATATATAAGGACTTGCGAACTAGATTCTGGTGGATGAAGAGGAGTATGTATCAATTTGTTTCTAGATGTTTGGTTTGTCAACAGGTCAAGACTGAACATCGACGACCAGGTGGATTATTGCAGAATCTTGAGATTTCCGAATGGAAGTGGGAGCACGTGACTATGGACTTTGTTACCCACTTACCTATGACTTCACGTCAGTGTGATGCTATCTGGGTCGTTGTTGACCGTTTGACGAAATCAGCACACTTTATTCTTTATAACCGAGAGTAATCTTATGATCGCATGGCACGTTTATACATCCAGGAGATAGTGTGATTGCATGGGATTCCAGTTAGCATAGTCAGTGATAGAGACCCGCGATTTACCTCAAGTTTTTGGGGTAGTTTTCAGGAGGCGTTGGGTACCACTCTGAGTTTGAGCACTGCATATCATCTGGAGACTGACGGACAATCAGAGCGGACGATTCGTACTTTGGAGGATCTGCTACGTTCTTCTGTCATGGACTTTGGCTTATCTTGGCAGGATCAGTTACCTTTGATCGAATTTGCCTACAATAACAGTTATCATCGTAGTATTGATATGACACCTTTCGAGGCATTGTACGGTCGACGGTGTCGTACTCCGTTATTCTGGGATGAAGTCGGGGAACGACAAGTCGAGGGTCCTGAATTGGTGCAGCAGATTGTAGACAAGGTAGATTTGATCAAGCATAGGATCAAAGTTGCTCAAGATAGACAAGCCAGTTATGCTAATATTCATCGCAGGCCACTTCAGTTTGAGCCTGGTGAATATGTGTTTCTACGAGTATCACCTTTCAGGAAGGTGATGAGATTCGGCATGAAAGGCAAGTTGTCTCCTCGTTTTATTGGACCTTTCCAGATACTGGAGAAGACCGGAGATGTTGCATATCGTTTGGCTTTACCGCCAAATCTTTCCAGTATACATAATGTTTTTCATGTGTTGTTACATCGACAGTATATAGCTGATGAATCTCATGTGATTCAGTCTACTGGTATTCAGCTAGAGCCAGATCTGTCTTTTGTTGAACGACCAATCCGTATCTTAGATAGGAAGGAGAAAGTTCTTTGGAACAAGACTATACCACTTGTGATGGTACAGTGGCAGCGCCGAGGCGTTGAAGAAGCAACTTGGGAAACTGGGAGTCATATGCAAGCGGAATATCCTGAGTTGTTTGCTTTGTACTTTTGATTTACCATGTAAGATGTAATTACAGTTGTTGTAATAAAACATGGTTTGATGTTTCATATTGTTATCTTGATTTGTCTTTAGATATTATTTCGCAGACGAAATATCTAAAGGTGGGGAGAATGTAGTAACCCAGATTCCATTTTAAGATAATAATATGATAAACATGATTAAGGGTTGGTAATTAATCAATTTCGGAGTGTTATTGGACTTCGGAAGAAAATTTGGGCTTTTGACTTTGGGCCGGATCGGAAGCTCCGAACCCAGATCGGAAGCTCCGATCCCAGCCACTTCGGAAGCCGATCGGAAGCACAGAGATCGGAAGCTCCGATCCTGGAACGGACGTTCCGATCTCCAGCTGCCAGCAATGCTCGATGACTCAGCCACGAGTTTTGACAAGTGTTGAACGTAGAGCAGATCGGAAGCTCCGATCCCGACGTGTCACACATGCATGCAATGAGCTGGATCGGAAGCTCCGATCCTGAAATCGGAAGTTCCGATCCTGCCCGAGAATTTTGCATATTAAATAGGGCTTCCCAGATTCATTTCTAAATACGAATTCCTGAGTTTCTTTCTTCAGTTATATAGTGTGAGATATATACTTGAGGGCCCTATCGGTTATAATAGAGGTTTTGGAATAACCAAGTTGTGGTTATAGTCATCCAGGACTAACGACTCCAAAGGGCTAACTACGGACGAAGGTATGGTCCGGGAATCTGTTTAAGTTTTGGGGGTACTTATTAGCTTAGTTAAGGCTTATAGAATTTATGTAGTGATACGGTGAAATTTTGAATATAGGCTTAGAACCTAGGATCCTATCATACTTGAACTAGCCTAGAGGTACGTACACATTGATTGAGATTGCCAGCAAGTATACATGTTTATATCTTGCATTTATTTGGCATTATTATATGGCATGATATATGATTTACCGCTTTCTATACTCATATGTCCTGTGCATATACACGTTGAGCCTATACCTTGTTATACCTGACTATAGAGCCGCTCAGCTCTATACTCGATAGTCTGTCACTGAGAGTACCGCGACGGCGGGGGCATTTATGTCTGTCTACTCTGGTGTACTAGACGAGTGTGGTTGCACCCAGAGGTTGATCCGTGCGGTGGCAGCACTCATGTGGCGCCGGTTCTGAGCATGATTTTTTAGATGACCCTGTACCAGTCATCATGTTGCATGCATTATATACATATGTTTACTCATGTCTATGTACTGGGCGTTAGTGCTCACGTCCTAGTTGTTATATTGGACACCCTATTCCATGGGGCAGGTCACAGGATGGATGGAGCTGGTAGTTCAAGGCAGGACTAGAGAGCAGGAACCTTGAGGATTTTTTTATACAGCAGGATTCGATATAGCTGTATACTGTTTACTGTTTAAAGTTTCGATTTGGTTGTATCACTACAGATTTAAGCATGGATTATGTTACTAAGCTGATTTGTAGATTATGGTTTTGTTTCCGCATGTTTTACTCTGTTAAGTTATTGTGTTATATTAAGTTTAATGCATGTTATTAGTTGTCAGTTAGTAGGTGATACCATGCAGGGTCACTACATTATGAAATTATTAAAGAGTAAATAGAGAATTTGAGAGAGAAAATTGATGGCATATCCGTTGATAAAAACATTTTTCAGCAGCTTCAATGCACTTGTGCGGATAGGATTGTGAAGACATAATTTGTATGGTAATTATTAAACTAATGAGATATGATATAGAGATTGAATATTATACCATGTGGCAGAAGGAGTGGGTATTTTTTAGTTTGGTTGATTAATATTGCGATTAGAAGTGTGATTCATAAAAATCTGTTGATTTTTATTCTTTAAATATGACAGGAAGGAATAACATATCAACAATTCTATAATTTTGTTTACATTTTCAATTAATGTTTTTATTTTTTATTAGTGGTTGGTAAACCATTTAAAATTGTATTAGGTAGTTTGTTCATTTAGAAAATATATGTACCAAATTTTAAATTTAAAATCTAATTTCAAAACATATATATATATATATATATATAATAAAAATATTTATTAATATATTTATATTGATATACCAAAAATAAATAAAAATAAGATCAAATACTACTAAATTATTAATTATTACTTATATAAAAACTTTAAAACCAAATAATCATTTATATATAACGGAAAATAAAACTTTAAAATTTAAAATATTAATAATATTATTTTTTGGAAAGATATAATAAATAATTAACATTTAAAAAAAGTACATATATATGTATATATATTTTAAAGATGAGGTCAAACGGTCGAAGTGGTGTTAAATCGGTTTACCGAATCAAGGCAACGATTGGTGAACGGGTTGTTTTGAAGGGTAATTTGTGATCGGGTTGTTTTGAAATTTTAAATAAGCAATGTAAATAAATTATAATAGATTATAATTTGTGAATAAATCGGTTAACCTGGATCAGACCCTTCACCGGCTCGCGGTTGATATGACCGGTTTGGTTCTTCTTTAAAAACATTGTTTATAAAAATAATATATTATGTTTTTAACAAAATTAAGGAATAGAAAAATTAAACGGAAGTCCAATTATTAACTGGTTTTGGAGTTTAAGATTATATTTTGAAGTAAACATGAGATAAATAAAGATTAAAGTCCTAAATTTTACCAATAGATTTGGTTTATCGAAAGCAAAGTTCTGTATTATTTGTTTTGAAGGCTAATATGAAAATTTACAACCATGTTATGTATTTTACGTATAAAATTTTGACTTTATGAAAATTTTCCAAGTAATATAAATAAAATATAATTGTGTATAAAATTTAGAGAAGTTGAATAAAAATCCATTCACCTGATTGGACTTTTATGAAATAAAAATAATAGATTATGTTTTTAAAAAAATTAAGGAATAAAAAAATGAAACTGAAATCCAATTATTAACTGGTCTTGGAGTTTAAGATTATATTTTGAAGTAAACATGAGATGAATTAAGATTAAAGTCCTAAATTTTACCAATAGATTTGATTTCTCGAAAGCAAAGTTATGTATTAGTTGTTTTGAAGGCTAATATGAAAATTTACAACCATGTTATGTATTTTACGTATAAAAGTTTGACTTTATGAAAATTTTCCAAGTAATATAAATAAAATATAATTGTGTATAAAATTTAAAAATCCATTAACCTGGTTGAAATTTTATGAAATTATTAAAGAGTAAATAGTGCAGATACATTAGTAAAAACATTATTCAACAACTTCAATGCAATTTATATCTGACGGGAAGGAAGAGCATATCAAAAATACTATAATTTTGTTTATATTTTTAAGTTATGTTTTTATAAAGGGGAAATTGCATATATCACCCTTGTGAAATCCCGTGTTAGCTAATAACCCCTGTGAAAAATTTTTAAGCTAATAACCCCATGTGATTCTAGATTTGTAGCATACACACCCCTTCTGGCTAAAAAAAATGACGAAAATGCCCTTAACTTTTTATGAACTATTTAATTTATCATTTATTTTATGTAGGGGTATTTTCGTCATTTTTTAACTGAAAAGGATGTGTATGCTACAAATTTAGAATCACAGGGGGTTATTAGCTTAAAAAATTTTCATAGGGGGTTAAAGCCTCGGACGTGCCGCCTGCTGCTCCAACAGATCAGTAATCCCAGCCATCATGTTTGCATTGGCCTGCTCCAATGCTGAAAGAGGGTTCTGCGGAGGTGGAGATCTCCCACGTCTGTTAACGGGTCTCGGAGACATTCTGCACTACCACATGTTTCTTTACGTAAATCGCAATGCATAGCTAGGGTTTCAAAGTTTTAATAAGTATGAAATTCTTAAACTAATACATAAGCTCCTAATAAATCTTATTAAAGCATTTAAAACTTACAGACCGATAGTGAGATTTTTGAGCTTCACGTGGCAGATGGACACCCTCCAAGGACCGTGCTTTGATACTAATTGAAACGTCTAAGACTCTTTAAACTTAAATGTGGAATTTTTTTTTTAAATAATAACAATACATATACGCCCATACATATATGTAATTCAAAATAAAAGATAAATAATATCAGCATGAAATAAAAATAAGTTTTGCATGCTCCAAAAACACCAAGTGCGGAAATACTAAAGTAAAATTATAATTTACTTAAAAATCAATAACATAATAAAATATATCTGAAATAATCCTAAGTCATGCAACGGTCACGGGGCCACTGTTCCGTGAGCTCATACGTCCTTACCACCGGTAGGAGCTACATAAAAGTTATCTGTCTCACCTGCACCATATAAGCGTAGTGAGCCTATGGGCTCAACATGTCTAAACTTGAATATCAAGGTTTAAAATAATGCATCACATAATTATACTAATACATATACATGATACATGAACATGCATGGAAACATTTTCATAACATAAATGCTGAATCATAAATCTTGAGCATAAACATCATCTTTCTTCATCATACATAACATAGTTGAGCATGGTATTTTTGAAACAGTCTATGGTCCTATCCGTAAGTGTGACGCTTATCTGTGCCGACTGATCAGTCTCATGAACCAAAGTACGTGGCGGTGATAAATCACCTCCTATGGTAGTAAACTACCTCATAAATCATATGGTGGATAACCACCCTTATGTCACACTACATCAATTTCCATCATGAAAATATTTTATTGCTCAACACATACATAATCATAAGCATGTAAAATTTCATGAATGCATGCACTGAAAATTTGTCCGTAATATATATTTAATTGATTTTCCATAATATATTCGTATACTTAAAATATTTTCATGCACTAAAATAATTAAATATATATTTCGGACTTGGGGATTTTTTTCATGGTTCGGTCCAGTCTGCTGGTCTCTCTACTAAACCCCTTAACTGACTTAAAGCCCATTATCTAACTTAACCCCATAATTAATAAATAATTTTAAAAATTATAATTTTTACTAAAATAAAATACTTAAATGTTATTGGGTTTAAATAAAAATATTTAGCCCATTAACTAATTAATTCATAAAAATTCCTGGACTGGCCCAATAAAAATCGCTGACTGGCCCAAAAATTCATATGGGCCCACAAGCCCATAAAAATAATTGGGCTAACTTAAAAATAATTTTGAAAGTCCAAATAAAATTATTTGGAAGCCCAAATAATTTTATTTATAATTAATTGGCCCAAAAACCAATTAAAACATTAAACACTTAAACATTAAAAACACTCGAGCCCGGCCCACCTAACCCGGACCCAAACTCACCTGACCCGACCCACTACCCTACAGACCCGACCCACTACCCTGACCCGACCGGATCCACCCAAAACCCCAACCCGTAGCCCCTTTCCCAACATACGTGACCTGCACATAATTGTGCAGGTCTCGGCCGTGTAGCAGCAGGCCTTGTGGCCTGCTGCCGGCCAGCTCCGGCCACCCCCTGTCCGGAGTTCTACCGCCCAGACGTAGCCCATGTTTGGGCGGTTCCAACGGACCCAACCACGGTCCCAACCGTTGACTACAAAGCCTTGGCGATCCAACTTTCGGGAAACCCGAATCCGCCGATTTATAGCAACTCCAAGAAGTAAAACAATTGGCCTTGACCATTCTCCAACCCATTCCTTCACCAGCCGACTCCAAGTCACCCTAGGACACCCCTGACCGAGCCCTCAGCCCTGGACCGAGACATGCTAGGAAAAACGTGAGCCATGACCATTAACCATCAACCATGCAACAAAACCGTACATGCTTGCATAAATTCAAAGTTTTCATGATAAAAATCTGAAATAAAAATATCATGCATGAATAATAGCTCATATGGTGGCCAAATAAAAGTTTTAGACATGCCTTTTAATCTTTGAATGAGGATTGATGCGTTTACGAGTCTCCGGGACGACGAACGGACCAAAATCTCCAAAGAAAAATTGTTTGATCAGCTATGGGGCTGAGTTTTTTGGTAAAGAAACGTGAGGAGGGTTGATGATGATGATAGGAGGCGGCTGATGGGAGAATCACGTAGGGTAGGAATTTATTTTAGGTTTAATACTAGGTTATAATTAGGTTAATAATTAAAATAATAAGAATCTAGATAATATACCTAAAAAAATATAATTAAAACTCTCTAATAATAATAATAATCTGATGAATAAGCCTTAAACTCGAAATAATTAATTAGGCAAATTTTAAAAATCAATAAAAGTCAATAAAGTGAATAATTTTGGCTAAAAATCAACCCTTAAATAAATATATAATTAAATACTAAAATTTTCTTGACAAAATACCTTAAAATATTATTTTAGGGCTCATAAAACTCATAAAATTTTTTTGGCTAAGAATTTTGGTATCTCGTCCGTCCACGGTCCCATATACGTGATCAAATCAATAATAAATTCCTTAAAAATCTAGAATTTCCATAATTATGGGTTAAATGCTAAAATAAATTAAATCATGCATATAAATCACATAATAACACATAAATTTATTTAACCCTTATTTTAAAATTAATTTATCCTAATTATGCATGCGGATTTACGTTTAAAAATTTTCGGGTGTTACAATGCATCCCCATATAAATTCCAAATATGTTCGATCAGGTCTTTTTGAAGATTGTGGTGCAATTCTCGGTTTCGAATACTAACACGTTGTTCTAAAAAGGCGTTGAACTCTAGAGTAGGATCTCTTGAAGGGACAACGTTTGGTGGCACATGTTCATCATCTCTAGTTGGAAAATCGTGATCTTCGAGTATATCCTCCCTTTCGTCCTCCACAATCATGTTATGTAGAATGATACATGTTTTCATTATATAATCTAGATCAATTGGATCCCACAAGCGAGATGAACATCTCACTATATGCCAGCGTGCCTGGAGTACACCAAAGGCTCGCTCAACATCTTTTCTCAACCCCTCTTGATATTGTGCAAAAATCCTATGTTTTTGCGAGAGGGGTCGAGGGATAGTTTTGACAAAGGCAGCCCAAGATGGATAAATACCGTCGGCGAGATAGTATCCCATGTTGTATTCATTCCCGTTCACCTCAAATTGAACTGGAGGGGCTTCTCCCTTTGCAAGATTTAAGAACAATTTGGACCTTTTCAGTATGTTGATGTCGTTGTTGCATCCTGATACGCCGAAATATGCATGCCAAATCCATAATTCTTTTGATGCAACAGCTTGTAGTGTGATTGAAGGTTCTTTTTGATGTCCACTTTGATATTGCCCTGCCCAAGCTGCCGGACAATTTTTCCAAGCCCAATGCATGCAATCAATGCTTCCAAGCATCCCGGAAAATCCTCTTCTAGCATTTTCAGCATTTAGCCGAGTTTACCGGTTGCGTCCCTCCGTTGGACAAAGTAAGGCACATTGGTCTGTAGAGCTTCCATAATTCTAAAAAACAAAGGTCTTCTCATACGGAATCGCCTTCGAAAATCATGCTCGCTATAGACGGGACTGTCGGCAAAGTAATCTTTAAATAACCTTCGAGCACGGGCAACACGTTCTCGATTTTTTGATTTTCGTTTGTAGCCACGTATGCGACTTGACTCCCCCGATTGAAGCATACAAACGTTCATTATTAATTTCTGGGTTATTGAACGTGGTGGGGAGATAAAGTCGTCCATCATCGGATCATGTGACATAATTTCATTGTCCGATGATGAACTCATGTATGCAATGAAAAATATTAAAGATTGAGTGTGTGAATATGTTTAAACAAAGTGGAGAATGTGTAAAATGAAATGAAAATGAGTATATTTATAGGAAATTTCATAGATTTTGAAAATTATGACCGTTTGTACTTTTTCAAAATATTTTTAAAAAATTTTGAAATTTTTTTAAATTTTTTTTGAAATATTAATAATTTTTTTGAAAAATATCAGGCTGAAATTGATCTGGCCGTTGATCTTAAACGGCCAAATCATCCCAGCCCTTCTTTTTTTTTTTTGTTCAGTTTTTCTTTTTTTTTTTTAAATAAAAGGGCCAGATTTTTCTGGCCCTTCATTTATCAACGGCCAGAAAGATGGCCGTTGATTTTAAATTTTTTTTTTATTCATTGGTGGGCTTGACCGCGCGGAGAGGCCCACCACTTGATCGCACGCGGATAACATCCGCGTGCGATTTCCTCGCCCCTTTGAGGGGCGAGTGATGAGGGGGGCAATCAAGTTGGGCTGATCGTCCCAACTTGATCGCCCCATTGGACATGCTCTTAAAATTAATTAATAGTAAAATATATATATATATATATATGTTAAATTGGTGTTCATTGAAATAAAAAAATATCTAACCAATGTTAAAAAGAATATCAACTTTAATTTATTTTTTTAAATAATTGATCAAGCTTGATTTTCTTTTCAAGTTCGGTTTGAATAATTTAAAAATATCAAGTAACTTTTTTAAAAAAAAAATTGGAGAAATTAACAAACAAACCTTAAGATTGAAGGAGTCTTATATGAAGCTCCAACTTTTTTTTAGTAACAATGGACGTTCATAAATTAGTGGTGACGAGTTGTTTTAGATTTGATTGTCGTAATATGCTATTAAATAAATAAAAAAGAGTAATTGATATGCTACAATATTTGTTAAAACTGAATGATTTATTTCTAAATACTGATAGTGACTATAAAATTTTTGTTAACCATACCAGAACAGTTATATAAGCAAAAATAAGCTTCTCAAATTGAAGTTAATCAATAATTATATTCGATAAAAAAATGTTACCTGATATACTAAAAGGGCTAGCTATGCTATATATTGACATAACTAGCTAGGTTACACAGATTTGAAAAATATTATTGCATCCAAAACATCTATATGATTAGTATTTATGTAATTAATTCAAATATTTGTTAACATATTATTGATGTAATATATTGTTTATGATGTATTTATGTACATTTTATCATATTTGTTATTTACGAATCAAACTTTACAGTTATTATAACAAAAAACCCATATTTTATCTTTTGTCCCGGGTCTCGTCGAACTCAGATACGGCTCTGGATATCCAACAATTGTTTCCTCCTCTCTCCATGAATATAAATCTGTTTCTCCTTCCAAATGAAATTAATTAGTTGTAAATGATGTTAATTAGTTAGATAAGGGCTTGTT